>NC_064640.1:594393565-594696595 GCF_023864345.2 Schistocerca serialis cubense | reverse complement strand
TACAAGATAAACTGTTTCTAAGAGTGACAAACATGCCACCACTAACTGCATAATCTATTCTTTCTGAACATGGTTAGGTAAAATTTTGGGTGAACTTATCTCCGGCTTTAGTCAGCTTTCAGTGCCAATAAAGATTTGTACATCGATGCTTTCTCTTAGCAGTTGGAGCTCTGGTTCTTTCCCTGCACAGGTACGGTAATTTACTACTACAGTACCTATGGTTCCTAGATCTACACTTGTGCAGTGTTCGACCTGCACCCTTTGAGACTGAAAATCTCTCTGTTTTTTTAGCAACACCCTCTAACCTAAGAAGAATAAAGAAGTCTTTCAAGTTATTTACTTATTTCTGGAATCCGTACTGATGTCGGTTGCTTTTGCCAAAAATAGAAAAGTATTTGGTTAGTTAGACTATTTTCGTTAATCGGGCAGGTGAGTCAAAGGATTATCAATCTTAGCTTTGGTTTTTTTTCTTATGTACCTTCTGTGTTTTCGTAGCCCTCTGTTACTTCTCATTTTCTAACCATCTGCAGTTTGTACTGCACCCTCCAGCATACAGTTAATAGTTAATCACTCAGATGCATACATACTTTCTGATCTTATCACTGTGGTATGGTGTTTTAGTTTTGTTTTTCTAGATACTCATTTCTTCTTGTAGACAAGCTCTTGTCATGTTATTAAGTCTTACATCCACTGCAAACGTTTGTAGTCCATTCTGCGGTATTATTTCTCCTAGTATTTAAATTTACTAACTTGTTGTGCTTTACCTACCTGTGTTTCTATGTACTTTTGTACATTTTTTGTATCTGTCATAAATTTTAAGCTTAAATTTTGAGAAGAATTCTATTCGTTAGCTTATACACAAGATTTATTTGAGTAACTCCTTTTGGCAGATTTTCTGCTAGTATCGCAAAACAGTCAGCAAAACCCTGGTAGTTTCCCTTAAATCCATTACCAAAATTTGTGGTTAAATTTTCTGATTTCTTAGCTCGCACTTTCAGATACTTACAGTTTTCTCTAAAATGTATTAACATAGTAAAGATGATAAGCGGTTCCATTGTCTGATACCAGTTTTTATTTCAAATGGTTGACCTAATTCTCCTACCACTGACTACAGTATCAAGTGCTTTCTTGAAAACAATAAATTATGCATGATTTTATTCGTAGCTGTTATTTTACAGCAACTATGGTGCTTTTTCTCAGAATAATATTCAGTTGTCAGCAGCACAGTCGGAATATTTACTAAGCCTCACATGTTTCGAGGGATTAACCTGTCGTATTTGGAAGTGTTCTTATATCTAACATATCGATCTGTGGTTATAATTAGCGCATGCACCGTGAACATTTTACTATATATCATGGCATTGTGGTTCTTTGACCAGGGTACTGACATCTGCTAAGTCAACGTTGGGTAAAAGTTTGTAATACCCTTCGCGTATTTTGCATGTAGGTATGGTCTTGTAATGATTTATATTTTCGAAATTTTTTCAGGCTACTGACAGTGACACTTCAGTCCGTCGAAACCAGTTAAATGAAATAAATATTCTGACTGTGCAGCTGACAACTTCAGATGGTTCAAATGGCTCTAAGCACTATGGGACTTAACATCTGAGGTCATCAGTGCTCTAGACTTAGAACTACTTAAACCTAACTAACCTAAGGACATCACACGTATCCATGCCTCAGGCAGGATTCGAACCTGCGACTGTAGCACCAGCGCGGTTCGGGACTGAAACGCCTAGAACCGCTCGGCTACGTCGGCCAGCAGCTGACAAATGAATTTTACTCTGAAAACAAAATAAATAAATTATACTATTATTTCATGTAAATTGATTTTTCCGTGGTTTCTTGGTAGAACAACGTAACTATAAATGAAAAAGATAATATAGTGTATGTTATACAGAATTAATTCATTTTGTTAAACTGATTTGCTACTTAGAAAGCCATCATAAGACTTTAACTAGCTATCGTTGTCAAAGAACGTACAAAATTGGTGAACAACTTTGAAAAAGATGTTACTCATCGCCGGCCGGCGTGGCCGAGTGGTTCTAGGGGCTTCAGTCTCCTGTCTCAGGCATGGAAGTGTGTGATGTCCTCAGGTTAGTTAAGTTTAAGTAGTTCTAAGTTCTGTGGGACTGATGACCTCAGATATTAAGTCCCATAGTGCTCAGAGCCACTTGAACCAATAACACCAATAAAATGAAATTAGTACTTAAGAAGAGTACTGAAGAAAAACGTAAAGAGGTATTTCATAATGACAGTGATGGATAAACAGAGTAAAAGATAGAAATGACTGTTGTAACAACGGAGTATATGGGGTACACAGATTATCACAATAAAATAAATAAATACAGGAAATAAAAGAAGAAACTGAGCGGAAGAGACGGTGTGTGAAACATCGGAAAACTGTGAGGATTAAGTGATATTTAGAAACTGGAACGTACGGAGCTGTGCTTCATCACTTAATGTTAAATTATAATACAGCTCGTCGAAAGATTTGGGCATTTGCTAAGTGGATGAGAACAAGCAGTTGCTGGTAGCTGTGACTCTCACTCATTATATACCCAGTAAATGTGGGGTCATATTTCTACAATCTCCAGACAACCAAGCTGTTATGTGCCTGACTGAGCGATATAGAACTTATCACCAGAGTATTTGCAATAGCAAAGATAAGACCCAGTCACTGGCCAACAGTGGGATACACCAGATTACCTGTCCTGATTATGATAAGTTTTATTTTGGTCATATTGACACATGATGACAGAGCGTGGAGATCTGAAGCTTACCCGCTCTGTAAAGCAGCATAGGCGGCGATATGTCACAGATATTACGATCGAGTACTACGGTGGTGCAGGAACAAATGTTTCGTAGCTCATCGTGCAACGCGCATTGTTGGACATACGGCTCCACGACAGACGAATCCTACGTTCTCCTGTGATGGAATTGTCTGTAGAATATCTGTGGGCACTGGATTATCGAAAATGGACCGTGGATCAGTGGTAACGTGACACCTGGTCAGAGTAATCACGTTTCTTGAAACAACAGATCGATTGCCGTGTCCGGGTAAGCCATCATCCAAGCGAACGACTGCTCCAACCACGCACAACGCTACGGACTCAACTACTGTGGGCAGTATTGTGGTACGTGGGAGGTTCACCTGTATTTCCACGAATCTGACATAGTAATCGAAGCCACCTAGCAGCTGAGGCCTACGTGAGCATTATTGCAGACCACCTATCTCCCTTCCTGCTTCATGTTTCCTCGACGGCGCTGACATTTTCCAGCAGGAAAACTGTCCTTGACACAAGGCTAGAATCGTTACATAGTGTTTCAATGATCGCGATAGTGAACTTATGTTGACGTCTTGGCCTTTAAGTTCACCTAATCTGAACCAGATGGAAAACAGCTGGGACAGAGTCGGGCACCAGGACTGTGCCCATGAAATCTTCGCCCCGCAATTTACTGGACTTTCGTGGCTGTTACGCACACATCTGCTGCCACATACCTCCGAAGACGTTTCAAGGACTTGTCAAATCCATGCCACGCAGAACTGTAACTAAATTGCGTCCTGAGGGATGTCAACAGAGTATTAAGCAGGTAGTCATAATGAGACGTCCTGACAGATTAATACTCTGTGCCGGATTGAGGCTCGAATTGGAGATATTTGCCTTTCGGGGCCAGTGCTCTACCAGCTGAGCTACCGAAGTACAACTCCCAACCCGCCCTCACAACTTTACTTCCTCTAGTATCTTGTCTCCTACCTTCCAAACTTCACAGAAGTTCTCGTACGAGACTTGCGGGTCTAGCACTTGTGGGAGAAATGATATTACGGAGACATGGTTTAGCTACAACATGGTGCACATTTCCAGAATGATATTTTCACTCTGCATTTGAGCACTTGCCCGCGGAAGTTTAAAGTCCCGTGTTCGAGTCTCGGCCCGGCACACAATTGTAATATACCAGGAAGTTTCATATCACCGCACACTCCTCTGCAGAATGAAAATCTCATTCAGGTATCCATGTTTTGGCTCATCGGTGTACAGTTATGCATCAGACAGTTGTTCATTACGAAACGCAAGTAGTTTACAAGAGAGTGACTCACATGTATTGGTCATTCAGCCCCTCTTAATGTCTATAACATTTATTTCCTAACACTGTTTAACTAGCATAGAATACTCATATTATCATTCTATGCTGCTGGTAAAGGTTTTACCCAGTCTTTTTTCCTTTTTTCTTTTTTTTTTTTTGACAACCTGTATATAATTTACGAGAGGCAGTATTAATATCAGTTCAAACTGATTAAAGGTGAATTTTGGGCAGATAGAGACGAAATCTGATTTCATCGTCACATTAGGACTCAAGTTAGGAAAGGACAACTGAATGAGAGACGACGTTATACCCGGGTAAAGTAAAGTACCCAGTTCCTCTCGAGATTTCGAATACAATTTTTATTCTGTAATCAGTGCATTTTAAAACTCAAGTGAAATGTAGTAGCTGCAACATGAAAATCATAATCGAAGTAGTACAGAAGGAAGTTTACAGAGTACAAATCGACGAATATTGTAAAGGCAGAAGGACATCCATGTTTCGCAGGTGACGTACGCCGGAATAATAGAGCTCATTCAAAATTGATCTCTACTTACTAAACAGAGAGGGCTGACTCCAAGGAGGCGACGGTTATTACACGGGCGTGCATTTTAAATGAGTTTTCGAGCGGGTCCCAGGACGCGGCTCGCTCTAAACATTGCATGAAACATCAGGCACGTCCCCGCTCCCAATCGTCCGGGAAAAGAGCAAAGAGGGGAAGGGCCAGGGGTTATATATTGGCGTTGGGGTTGATCCGCCTCGTTTCCCGCCCAGCAAGCCGCGTTATCGTAAAGCCGCCCGCCGCCCGCCGCCCGCCGCCCGCCGCCTGCCGCCCACCGCACCTTTGATGACGTCAGCGGCACCTGGCGGTGCGCCGTACGCCTTTACTGCGGCCGCTGGCGTCTTTTACGTCTCTAATTTTATTGCGCAGACGCCGCTAGCATGCTACAGCGCCGCAGCCACACTTCGCACATCCCTCAAATGCCAGGGCGGCGCGCCTCTTCATGTATCTTGCAAGCGCTGGCCGCACTTTGGGCTGCTCCGTCCATCTAGCTGCTAGTCCTCTCTCGTGACGCAGGCTGCTGTGGAGGCAGGCACACCCGCAGCCGCAGGAGCTCCCACGTGCGACTTAAGGGAGGTCCACGCAAAGGGTCACTACACGAAGGGCATGCGAGAACTGTCTAGCACACCTTTTAAATTTCAAGTCTGAGAAATGAGAGAATAAACAGAGCAGTCACTTGCGTATAAATTTGTATTTAATTGCAGAGTCAGCTAGACTCCAGATACAGTATAGCCATCATCAGTGCATCTGGTAGCGAGTCATAGCTTAATTGAGCTATGGACTTTTTACGATCGCTTTAACAACATGTGCTTGAACAAGTTTTCTGGGTCTATATGACCCTCTACTGAACGCAGTGATGATGGCTATACCGTAGCTAAAATCAAGGTTGCTCTGCAATAACTTACAGATTGATGCGCGACTTGTTGCTGTGTTCATTCCTGATGATAATCATTTGATATGCGGTGAGAACAACAGTTCGAATGGACTCCAACATGATGGATGGTTGTTATCATAGTAAAACTAATAACATCTTTCGCTTTCCTAGAAGCATAGCAATTGCCTCAGACCTTTAGAGGGAGAATCGTGCAAGAGGTGCCATAACCCAAATAGATAATATCTTGTAACATGTGTTCTGGCATGAGCAAACAGAGCGAGTCAAGCGTTGCAACATTCTTGTGTTGTGAAATGCAGCACAAAGACTGTGCTGATGCAAGTGTCCAGTTTAGTGTGTCCTGTGCAAACCCTCTTAATCTCTGTCGACATCCATTTGTCCATTCTCACTGTAGACAATCTTTGGTTTCGCCTATAACGTAGACGCACTCGCACTTCCCTCCATTACCAAACTGACAAATCCTCGCTGCACTAAGATTTGTGTTACCAACCGATCCTTTCTTTTAGCCAAGTTATGCCGTAATTTTCTGTTCCGTCCAGTTATGTTCAGCACTTTTTCATCAGTAATGCAACATACCAACGTTATCTGCAGCATTCTTATGTAGCATCACCTTTCTAAAGCCTCTATTCTCCTTCTGCCATAACTGTTTGTTGTTCACAATTTACTACCGTCAGGGCCACCACCCGACCAAGACATTATTGCACTCCGCCTCCCGCGGCCGTTTCCCAGTGACATTACAGTAAACAACCACAGTGGTGAGAGAGATCGCACTGTGAATGATTTCAGGACAGTTGTGCATATATTATTAAGTGGTTAAGTGCATCCTCGTGACGTATCACATTAAAAAGTCACGATAATCCGACCGAAGCACCCTCACTTCCAGGTGAAATAATGCTGTGATACACTAATACATTCCGGGCTAACACATTTAGAAAATAATTCCTAATTCTGCACTTGAAGTCTACGTTTACTGATTTCTCTTTTTAGAAAGCTTTTGTCTACCTAATGGCTGATGGCTGCCATCATTTCAGGAAACGCTTGTCTTCCTAATGGCATTATTTTATATCCTCTATACTTCTAGCTCATGCTAATACCTAGCTGATACTACTTTTTACAGCACATTTCCTAATCTAACCCACTCAGTACCTCCAGTTAGCCATGTTTTACTTTATTGTGTTAGTGTATTCACCTTATAATCTAATCTCAACAAACTATAGATCCAATATGACTAATCTTCCACGTCTCTTGCCGCCTCAGAGGGAATTACTGTCCCATCGACAGAACTTAAATATTTTAATTCTTCTTCCTGTATATTCATTCACTTTCCGAATTTATCTTCGCTCTCCTACACAGCCTGTTAATGTACGGACTAACATCTCAAACCAGCCTCAGCTTGTCTTGCCACCTTTTCACGTCTTTCGATTCTTATAATGAGAGCCTGTTTTAGGCACAATTTTAAATAAAAAAATGAAATGAGTGTATGTCATCGTTGGCCGGGAGGCCCCATCCGGGGAAGTTCGGCCGCCAAGTACAAGTCTTATTTCATTCGATGCCACATTGGGCGACCTGCGCGCCGGTAATTTTCGATAATTTTTCGTTCAGTGCGTTTCATCCCCGCTAGCTTGAGAATTTCAAAGAGTGTATTCCAGTCAGTTTTGTCAAATAATTGTTTTTTGTATACACACGCTACCTAGGAAACAATAAACAATAGTTGACAGTTTGTCCATAGGTGAATTCAGCAGGTTTTACATTTCGTGACTGGTTGCTGAGGGAGGAGCATTTCACGTCAAAGCAATCTGCAAACCTTGATTTAATGTATGAAGCAGTAGTATGTAGCGCTTCGAGGGGGTGAATAGAGAAATTTTGCAACAGGTGTCATCCCATCTGTAATAAATTAATAATTGTGGAAAATGTTACAAGAATGTGGTAGGACATCAGTTACATCTCTAACATCAAGAAAGTGTGCTAAATTCCCTCGAACCCAGAGTCAAGCAATTACTATAAGATTTAAGTAGTTTATTTGAACAAAATAACTAAATACTCATTTCCGACCATTTCTCATGGTCTTACGGTACCCCAGTTCGTATTCTATTCTATCTGGATAATTTTGACTCTAAAGTTTCGGGGTACCCATTGAATCACATTACCATTTCATAATCATCTATCAGTCAATATATGATTACTGTTAGGAATATTAGAGACATCAGAAAATGTAATATGCTATGAAAATGGAGACAGTAGACTTTTTGTGGCAAAGAGGTATGCACACCACCAAGTTGTTAAGAAAGAAACATGTAAAGCAAGTCCTAGCATCGTCATAAATTCTCCCACATCTGCAAATCTTTATCTCTTCTGGCAGCTTTTTCACGAAGGATCAGACACCACCTCAGTCCTTGCCACCTTTCATGTGTTTGTAGCTTTAAAATCATTGCGTGTATGTTTCTATGAAGGTCAAAAAAGGAAAGAACTCTCGTAAGTTTACCACATTTTGAACGAATAACGCTTTGCTTATCTTTGTGTGCAAAGCAGTTAACGATACAGAACGGGGACCAAGCAAGAAATCAGGAAAGTCTTTAAGACCCATCTAAAGGCGAATTTGTAATAAATCCGAAAGCGGTAATAGTTTGTTTTATTCGAACTTTTGAAACTGTACTTGTGGCTGGTTGACGTTTTAAATTATAAATCTGTATAACTGTGCTACAGCCACGGTTCTCATAATGTCTACTTCCGAAAACATAGCGTTCCTCTTTACTGCCTTATTTCGTTGAGAAGCACATGAACCACGGGAAACCATTATGACTATTCTAGTTGTCTGTACTTTTTGTAATCCAGGATGTGTCACTTTCAACAGAGTAACTGTCGAAAATGTTACTATTTATTTCAAAAAACGCCCTGTCATATATTTGTTGGTTGCGGAAACATTAGGAAGCAGTACAGACTTGCCATGTCTCAAATACGGAATTAGATGATATCACTCCAGTTTCATGACTGTTCAGGTGACCCATGTAATACTTCTCATTTCCGGTAACAGTAGGTAACAAGAACTTCTTTACGTGCTGCAGCCAGCCCTACATTTTCAGCGAAATTACTCTAATGAAGTCATAGTATTTTTTACTAGAATACGCTGAAACAATAGCTTTACACCAAACGCTATACATTTCTCTTGATACACTATTCACTGAACTTTTAGCAGCTACTATCATCCATTCTACAGCAATAAGTCCCCACCCACTATTGGCCGCGACAAACGTGAGTTATTAACATATTGGTTAATGCGATATGAAAACAGCAACACCCTTCTCTGTACGGCTGACGAAGTCCACCAGATCAACCAAACAATTTCAAATATGTATCAGAATTATATTACTGTGATACCACATTTCCCACACGAAATACACGTCTGTCATAATATGGTGTTGCAGGATATGTGGTTCTCTCTCGGATGCATCCTATCATCTTGTGTCTATAATAGCGTTCGGGCACCATATTCATAGAAACTCCACTGCCACTTTTTAAAATCTTCCCTCACATAAACCAATCAGCCTCTTTTGGTCGATATCGGCAGCTTTAGGGTAGGGGCTGCTTTGACGAATATAAGGCATGAAGATCCATATTTCACAACTTCGGCTTTTTGATTCATTGAACTGCCCTCGTGATGTAGAAATTTTTGTCAGCTGAGCTACTTACAAGACTACACGGTTCTGAAACTGACTACATACGTGGAAAAAGTAAGAAGTATGCAGATGGAAAGAGGAAATATTGTATTATGAGTCACTTATGCGCCACTTCCATATCATTATAGTCAAAATCTTAAGACCAATTTAGATACAAGCTACTGACTCGATATTTAATAAATATAATCTGCAAATCAAAGAAAAGACTTACATAGATTTGTTCCGCTGCGTTCCTGTGATCTAATATGCCGCTTACTGCGTGGATGAGTATTGTTTGTATTTTATGATAGATTTGAAAGACGGGGAATAAGAAGAAAGAAACTCGATGGCGCCAGTTGATCTGTCAAATCAAAAAGCGCAAGAGTGTACCTTGAGGTTAACTTGCGTATAACAATCTCTCATTCTGCATACACGAGAGCTGCAAAAACGCAAAGCAGGTATGAGCTAGCCTATCGTCTATGACAATGGTTTTGAGAATGGTTCGTTTGCAATCAAGTCGCAATGAGTCACAGGACAGTCCAACCAGAAAGCCGGCAGTGGAAAGAGCAGGGTCTGCGTCATGGATTCTTCCTACATCGGGTAAACCCTGACACTACTTTCGATCCACGTCACCTTCAGTTAAGTTATTCTCGTCTCGATGTGCGAGCAATTCCTGTACAAAATGTTAAACATTTATTTCACGTATGTGGGTAACGTCATAAAGTATACCGTTTAGTTTAAAGTAATTAGAACATGTGTACGATGGTGTAAGTTTTTTTGTAACTTCAAAGGTGTCACATGCGATACGTTGATCAAGATATCACAAAACTGTGTAGCGAACTGATGTTCAACGGATCTGATGGAAAAATCAGTAAATAGAACTTATGATCATTCCTTTTAAAAAATTAGTATTGGATGTCAGTTTATCATGGAAAATATTATGCTGGCCACATTTCCATGTACACTGTACATGCCAAAGTCCACAAAGGACTTTAGCTGACCAGAAATTTTTTTGAGGGGTTCTTTCTGTAAGAACCTCAGATCAAAAGGAAAATCCAGATGCAGCTATCGCTTACACTTGTGCATGCTGTTAAGGTTTTTACTTAACCCTCTGCTTCCCACAAAATCTGTATAGGGTTAACTACTAGGAAGGCCCCTCAGGTCCGTGTTGTTTAAATTGGCACTATTTCGACTACTTATGATGTGAACGACTTTTGAGGTATAATAACTATAAAATAATTTTATTTATCTAAAATTTAGATTTTAAGAAACTCAGTCTCTATAATTTTACTGCTGGCTTTTATTCTTAACACAAATTTGCGCCGGGTCTATAGATAACAGCAAAATGTTCCGTGCATACAGGATTGGTGCACTTACAACATGTAATCTGACTTTTTTTTTCTTTCTTCTCTACACATTTTGCACATCTTTTACTTTTCTTAGCTGATTGTTTCACTGCGCTTCCTGGATCCGATGCTACTAATGAATTTATTGGCTTCATTATCCCTGCTAGTTGCTTTTCCAAATTGATTATGAAAGTCCGACGTCTCGTTTCTTTATTGGCAGCTAGATCATCCAAATCACACATTCATTAGACACAGATCGATCATGTTGAAGAATACCACCGATGGCTAGCGCCTTGTTTTCCTTTTCACACTACAGCATCTTTTGACAATAAATAATTAGCTAAATCGAGAGATGTAGAAAAATTATCTTAGGTGATATTACGTCCAGACTTTTCAAGTTGAGTCAGCAGTCACTAGCAGCCCTATCACGCATCCTGGGACACTCCTGACTCCCTTGTCTCTGATGCACACTCGCCGTCGACGACTACATACTGCGTTCTATTATTTAAGAAGTCTTCGAGCCACTCCGATATCTGTCAACTTATTCCATATTCTCGTACCTGTAGCAAACTGAAGTTAAAGATATTGATTTGTAATTTTGCGGTTTCGTTCTTTTACCCTTCTTGTATACTGGAGTCACTTGCGCTTTTTTCCAGTCGTTCGGGACTTTGTGCTGGGCGAGAGATTTACGACAAATGCAAGCCAGGTAAGGGCCAATGCCGCAGAGTACTGTTTGTAAAATCGAACTAGGATTCCATCCGGACTTGATGATTTGGATGGTTTCAAATCTTCCAGTTGTTTCCCTAGGTCAGGGATTCTTATTAGTACGTCGTCCATACGGGAGTCCGTCCGATGGTCAAATGACTGTATGTTTAGCCGGCCGCGGTGGCCGAGCGGTTCTAGGCGCTACAGTCTGAAACCGCGCGACCGCTACGTCGCAGGTTCAAATCCTGCCTCGGGCATGGATGTGTGTGATGTCATTAGATTTGTTAGGTTTAAGTAGTTCTAGGGGACTGATGACCTCAGAAGTTAAGTCCCATAGTGCTCAGAGCCATTTGAACCATTTTTTTGACGGTATGTTTATTCGATTCTCTTGCGTGAACGACTTCTTGAACGTGAAATTTTAGAACTTCAGCTTACGTTTTGCTGTCTTCAACTGCCACAGCAGACTGGTCAACAATGAACTGAATGGAAGCCTTAGACCCGCATAGCGACTTTAACTAAGACCAGAAAGTTCTAGAGTTCTCATCAAGATCTTTTGCTAAGGTGTGACGGTGGTAGTAGTTGTATGCTTCGCGCACAGATATTTTCACAGACGCACTAATCTCCACTACCCTTCGCTTGTCGTCATTTGTGCGATACTTTTGAGCCGAGAGTGCAACTGCTTCTGCTTCCTCAGCATTCTCTGAATTTCGTTATTAGACCACAGTGGGTCTTTTCTCTCCTTTAATCACTTGCTAGGCACATAACTCTCGAGACCACTATTTACAGTGTGCTTAAACTTTGCCCATAATTACCCTGCATTCATCTTACTAGAACTAAGTGATGCAAATTCACTGACTAAGTGAGATGCTAGAAACTGCTTACCTGTTCTGTCTAGGAGAAACACTCTCCTATCCTTCTTGATTGATTTGTTAACTTTCTTAATCCTAGTCGCTATAATGATATCATGATCGCTAATCCCCGTTTCTATACTGATATTGACTATAAGTTCAAGGTCTGAGATATTTCCACAGCGTGTGGTCTGCCGAGTTAGCTGCTCAAGACAGTTTTCAGAAAACGTGTTCAAACGTGTTTCGCATTACGGTAGGTCTGTACTCCCCAAAATGAATCCGTAGACATCGCAGTCTATACTCTATAGATTAAAGTCCACCTCCATCTAGTAATGCATGATCGATGTCTTTACGCGTTATCGACTGCAGACTTTCTTTGAATGACTCTAGAACTAACAGGGCAGAATCAGCTGGCCGGTAGAAACATTCTGTTAGCTTCGTTTCACGAACACCTCTTAAACGCAACCAGATGATTTCACTGCCACACTAAACTTCGACGTCAACGGAGACCATACTTTTGTCAACTGCAATGAACAGCCCCTCCTATAGCCTCCAGTCTGTCTTTGCGAAATGCGGTCCACGACTTGCTAAATGTCTCAGAGATTTCGATCTCGGGTTTCGCCAACTCTCGGCTCCAATAATGATTTGAGCGCAAGATCTTTCCTGGCGGTCGAAATGTCTTTATTCTGAACATCGTTTGACCTCCCTTGCTGTATATCGACTGGCGAGTGTTCGTCAGAGCACCTCAAACTCTTACCTAGTCTGATAAACTCTCATGTACAGTCCAACAGTGCGCAGGTACCTGAGCAACTGTTTCCTTTGTGTAGTGCACCCCTGATCTCTCAAGAGGAGTCCTAGAAATTCCCACATGATAAGGCAGGTCTAGAATTCTACAGCCAAGTCCGTCACAGAGTCGACGATTGCTTTGGTTGAGACACTCATCTCGGCTTCAAACCAAAGGACCCAATCAACTCTGGGAACGATGCTGCATATTGCGAGTTCAGCTTGCACCCTGCGCGTGAGGCCAGCAGTCTTCATCATCTCCGCTAGCTGCACGTACAAACTGAGGATCGCCTCATAACCCATGCGACAGGAGTGGCTGGTGCTGAAGCGAACCACGACTTGCTGACGACTGCACCGTGCACGCTCGATAGCCACAGCTAAGGCCTCTTCCACATCTCGGACGTGGCCCCCGGCAGACATACCGAGTGTACACTGGCTTTGTTTCCAAACCAGAACGCTACCTGCCTGAGGGGCTTCATAACACGCCTATCATTGGAGCTCCCAAAACCCCTCCTCCGGTGTGCCTGCTCGGACCCTGCTGAAGGTGCGGCCACCTGTCCACTCATAGGACGAATGGGCTAGCCCAGGCGGCCAGTCTCCACATTGACCCTCCGCCTCGAGCGACACGAGCGCCTTACCAACCGCCACTCATCCTGCTGTAAGGGCGAATCCATTGCGTCGGTGCACTAGGAGGTGCCTTGGATGCAGACACGTGGGCAAAACAATTGACACCTGATTCTCGTCAAGCACTACACCCCGAGTAAGCAGCCTTAAGGTGTTTGACTGGAGCCAAAAACACATTCAGCTGTTTGCGAACTGCGGCCAGCTCCTCGTGCGTCCACACACGTCCTAGTTATCCTAGCTAGGCTGCCTGAAAGATCAAACTATAAAAGCAGACAGAATTCTAAATATGCTAGTTGCTACCCTCCTGATGAGTCACCAATGGATGCTGATGCGTTAAAGACCTACGTAGCTGACCGTTCACTGGGCAACTATTGCGCTACACGCTGAATGAATTTATAATTAATTATTAATTATAAATTAATTATTATTAATATTAAACCTCTTACACAGAAAAACACGCCCGAAATTTAATAAATATACTAAGAGGAAAAACACAGAAAAGATAAACTCTTTAACATGACGCAATGTAGTTTTACTCGTATATCAGCTGAGAACAGGCGCCTGACATCATTTCGCCTGGCCTACACGAAAGTCAGGCTTTATGAGCTGTAGCCCATATTTTATTCCCATTACGAGGAAACAGTAAGTCACACTCAGCAAAACTTGCATTAAATTGTTCTTCTCCATCTTCACAAAGGGATCCTTCATGACCATCATCTTCGTGTAGTTTTGTGTTTTTAGTGACATCTACATCATTATCACCACTGGAAGATTCACGTTCACTAGGTCGGTTTTTGGAATCACAAGACTGCTCCATCAATTCCCTTATCTCCTCATCTGATAGTTCTCTCCTCCGTAGCATTTTAAGTTTACAGAACGGTAAATTGTTATGAAATAATGCACCAAAATAAACGAGTACTTGGTACAAGGAGTACAGTTGAACACTGAAAGAATAACAGCGAGAGTCAACAATGGCAAATGACGTAACAGACGCTGCGCAGACAGACAGTTGTTTGTTGAAAAATTGCATCTAACTGCAGGGGCCTGCGAGGCCCGTACGGGAGGATAAATGCACAAGCACTTTAACACGAAGAAACAGGTATATTTATATAATTTTTCCGAAATTATGACTAACGTGAAAAATTAGAAAAAGGCATAAAATTTCATTAAAATAAAATGCATAGTTACTAACAGAGAAGATATTAAACATCGCATACAGGCTTCTGAGGCCCGATGGTAGGTAAAGGGTTAAATGGTGGCCACCAAATGTTGGCTACCCTGTCACCTGGCTGAGGCTTAGATGTGATGCGTCACAGATCGTGGTTTATCCCTTATGGAAACTCTTTTCCTTCGTACCGTTAATTAACCACGTATCTCTCGATTTATTGCAGTACACAGTTAACGTGAAAATAGCTTTGCCACTCTTTGGAAGAACGCTTTTCAGGTCTAAATGTAGTTGTTTTTGTGTGCAGCTTTTTCCGCTTTATGAGGTTCATCAAATGTGTTTCTATTGAGTGGAAAACACCCCCTGAAACTCGGTTTCCGATTGTGTTCATAGTGACGGCCTACACCTGTCACAGTCTTTTCAGCAAATTCATACTACGTAAGAGTCGCAAATTTCTTTAGAACCGTGATACACTGGACTCTTAAAAGATCAAATCGTATGGACAGCGTGGTTGCGTCAACTACTCGTACTTCCAATCCATCAGACTTCCCATAGCCAAAGCATCAATGCATGATTTTCTGGACGGTCAGTCTCTAAAGGAGGGTAACTCGGTTTTGTCATGTAAATCTTGTATTATATGGTTTTTCATCGAGTTAAGGTAGCAGCCTTATATCGCTTTATTGTTTTCTTGTTTCAGCTTCAGATTTAACTAAAATATTCCTCCTAACAGGCAGATGGAACCGATATTTACATGTGTGGTGTAACGCCAAGATTTCCTGGCGTTACTCTGCTGCCGTAAAGTGATCCGCGGTAATTAATCGCCTCGAAACATCCTAATCTTCTTTTCAAATCCGACTAAACGTTTCTGAAAAATTCGTCTTCATTCCTTCTTTGATCAGAATTGAACAAATGCGACGCTCATCTTCCACGAAGTTATCTGATAATTATTTCTTCAATTGAAATGCACCAAACACTTTTTTCATCTAATGACTATGACGTTGTCTATTTCATATCTTACAATGCCGGTCACGCATTGCCAAATTAAGCCCTTTATCGGTGTCTTCGCCTGTGGTTCCAGTTTCACAAAATCTTTTAGGTGGCTCATCCACATTGCACCGATTCACCAACTTTTGTTAATGAAGAAATAAACTATCCGAAAAGTCTCACATATATATCCTGCTTTGTTTTTAAATAACATATAATGGCTTAAAGTGTCACGGAGAGGCAGTAAAAGATAAGTCGTATAAGCGCTAGTAAAAAATGATGTAAATTTTAAAAGTCATGACATGGCCAAGTATGTGGAGTTTGTGAACTTAATTTTCAATATAAAATTTGTTTCTCTTGGTCGCACATTCATAAATTGACGACAGGCTTCGATATCTCAAGTAGACATCTTCAGAATCAAACCAGAAAAAAATAATGTACATAGAAAGTTCTTCCCACTTACAATATGTGCTGCATAAGAAGAAAAAGTAACACAGAACATAGTATTCATATATTGTTACGGTGAATAGCTCATGAGATTTGGTACAAACAAGTACGGGATCATTAAAGCTACTCAGTTATCTCTGATGTTACTATTAAGATAGGGATAAACGCAGATGTGCTGTAGGGCACAACGGTGTGCAAAGTTAAATGATTAAATTTATTAAATTTATGGTATTTAAACCAAATTAAGCAAAATACACTGGAAAAATTACGTCGTCAAATTAACTGAGGGTAGTAGAAAAAAGCCTGAAGACAGTCCCAACGCACGATACTCTTCCCCATGTATTGTAAGTATGCATAACTTTTTACTTACTACAATTTACTGTTTGAGTTTCAGATCCGAAGATGATTGAACAACCGAAACGGGCCACCGTTTTACAAACTTACAATCAGGACACATAAATTTTATATAAAATACTGGCACATTTTCACTGGTAGTCCATGGTGAAATTCCTGTAAGTCATTGCACATATATCGTCATCGAACTAACGCTTGAAAACATAGAAACTAAACATCGCACACGAGCAAAGATATTCACTTAAAACAACTCTTCTCTATAGATAAACTGCGTTACAGAATCATTACTGACAATACTTTCTTAGAAGTAAGAGAATATTATGTGAAGCTTAACGACTTGAGTCATAGAAAGTATTACAAAAAATTTTGTAACCAGTTAATTTTAAAAGGAACAGATGAGACTTAATTCAAATAATAGCTTACAATGGAGTGGATTCCTTAGACCGAAGTTTCTTGATAGTACTGACCACTCCAGTACATTCGCTCTTCATATTTTCGTAATGTTTTTGTTGTGTTCGTATAATTTTGTGTCTGAAAGTTTCTAAATGTTCTAAAACATCTATTTTGCGGCTTTCATGTTGCATATATAAGATTTACAGTTTGTTATCAATATGGCCTACTGTACGTCCGATTTCAAGGAAATAGACGGCTACTGCTCATTAATTTCTCTGTTGAAGAAGAAAAGCTGTGAGAATTCATTAAACGCCAGTCTAAAGTTTCTGCAATTTTGTCGCATACAGAATCAGACATTTCTGGCTGCTTGTCTTATACATTCTAAATTTTTCTAAATTTTCTATGTTGCTTGGTTTCGTCAGCATCTGAAATAAGAAATTCTGTTGTATGCCACCTGATGTGTATGTTGAATTCTTTGAAACCGTTTGAAACTTAACATGAGAGGTTGCCAACAAATTCTATACCATGTTATTTATTTTTGTTCCTGTCGGAAACGTGTGAGCGTGTAAGCACTTTGTCACTAGTTTTTCCAGTTTTTTGATAAAGAGAAAATATTTTGTGAGAAGTGTATCCATTTGTTTAGGGAAACTTCCATTGCATTTAATTATTTTTCTAAATGTACTGAACATAAGTGTACTATGACCTTTCTGTGTATTATAGATCTGAAAGCAATAAGTTTTTACTGGTTGTGACATGATGTATTATGTTTGCTGGTCTAAGGTCCTGAGAGTTAATATTTTTTTTGTCTTCAAGTTCCTCAGTAAATTTAATGTTGTCATGTTTGAAACTGAACAAATAATTTCAATTTTTGCTTGTGTTATTACTGTCTTCGTATGTTCCTCGGTGAAGAATTATTGAATTATCTACATACATCTGGTATTATACAATATTTTTAATCAGAGGATGGTGTGATAAAATAAATTTTTTCTGTATGTTATATATGAGAATGTTAGTTAATATCCTAGGTAAACTGTTCGCTATGGCTAAATCATTAAATCTGAAGTAATTAGACTAATTTCCAATTTTATGAAATAAAGTAGTTCTGTAATGTTAGCATCAGAATTTGCCAGGTTGTGCTTTATTGTATCTAAAGTAGCTATAATGGGTCAAATAGATTTGAGAAGTCTAGAGACGCTAGTCTACATCTGTCAAGTATGTTTACAAGTTTCACAGCTCTGACAGACTTATTGCTACTTTAAACTGATCTGTTAATCTCTAAAACACAAAGTTTCTCTAGTATTTATTTTAGTTTTTTATTTTTTCTACAATCCGCCTCAATAGCTGAATGTTCAGCGGGATGAAATGCCATTCAAAGGAGCTCGGGTTCAATTCCCGGCTGGATCGAAGATTTTCTCCGTTCTTGAACTAGGTGTTGTCTTGTCTTCATTGTCATCATCCAATCCTCGTCGATGCGCAAGTCACCGAAGTGGCGTTCACTCAGAAGACTTGCACCACACGACCGGTCTACTCGTGGGAGGCCCAAGCCACACGACAATTCCTATTTATTCCATTCACTGGGCTGGCACAAAACTTTGTCAGTAGCATGACTGGTGTGTCATCACTGCTGACTTTAGGATAGGACTGGAGGACAAGTACTTCTGGGTTCATTGTGGATAGAGAGCTTCTTTCTTGCACAGTTAAATGGAAATTTCTGTTTTCTCAGTGGGAGTAAATGCCTTTAGGTAGACTGACTTTTCGTTTTGCCTGTTAACTGTCCATAATAAAGTATTTTATTTAGGCACATTATTCCAATTTTTCCATATGATCAAAACACAAACGACATGGACATTTTCAAATGCTCTAAAAAGAAAACAATTCAGTAAATGAAGTTTCTCACTGCTGTTTCTTTGATACTCTCACGCGGAATACGTAATCATGTTCAAGTTACAAGATCAGGATCGTCCACAAGAAGTAGTACGTCACTCTGAAAACATGTTTATTGAGCACACGCTGAAGTACAGATAAAGCTGAAGCTACATTCTCAGGAGAGAGTGCTCCTATTTAAACATGCATAGAACTTCCGAGTTAATTCCCATACTCCATGAACGAGCAAACAATTGAATCTTCGAGAAATTAGGCATTTAAAGTGATAAATAATTGCAAAAGGTGGGAATCGGACTAGTGATCCGCGAATCGCCAGCAGCTGTAACTGTTACAAAATGACGCACGACGAATAGGGTATTCGTTACTATCTCTGTGCCAAATTCAAAAATGGTTCAAATGGCTCTGAGCACTATGGGACTTAACTTCTCAGGTCATCAGTCCCCTAGAACTTAGAACTACTTAAACCTAACTAACCTATAGACATCACACACATTCATGCCCGAGGCAGGATTTGAACCTGCGACAGTAACGGTCGCTCGGCTCCAGACTGTAGCGCCCAGAACCGCACGGCCACTCCGGACGGCGCTCTGTGCCCGTCTACGTAATTTTCTCCTTGTCCTCGCATAAAACTGATGATGTCGTTGCCTAGATTTGTACACAGGTAGAAGTAATCAGCTGTGCAGGACCATTTACAAACAACGTGCTCCCCAAAATAAGTTAACTTTCCTTAGCATTGCACGCCATCTACAACTACGTCAAGAAAAGATTGTAACCAAAGTTTAAAGTCTCGTCAGCAAAAGTTTTACAAACAGAGTGCTAGCTAAGACAGACAAGGATTTTACCTGAAAAATCCCGGTACTCACATGCATTGACTTTGGTTACACACCGTGAACCTCTGTCAGGGTATCCCGACGGCGAGTCGTATTCTGCCGCTTACAAATACAAGTCCAGTGTTTTAAGTACTACGCCGTCCTGCTTTGCGGTGTTACTTCCGAGACAACCGCTTACTCCTTTACCGTGTGGGGAAGTCTCATACATCCATGTTCTAACGAGAAATATGGTTATCCAGTGCGTTATCCACTGTTTAATTCTAGGCAGCGTGCGAACATCCTCTTATCGACACCATTTCCACTCCATGATTCCGAGTCACTAAATGTTACCTCTTGTATGAAATAGCTTCTTCATCTAGTCTCTATGTGTGAAGTCATCAAAAATGATCATCTACATCCCCGACGAATGGAACAGTATATTTTCAAATGTCGCGTGGTTCTGGATTCATGGTTCATCTGAGAGTAATTTAAAATAATGGTTTACGTTGCCTAACGTCGTGGAAGTGACAGGGACGATTTTATCCAGCGTTCGTCTTTTTCCATATTTTTAAGGTCTTAGTAGTAAGAAAAATCTATGTGTCTGACTAACGGGGCCTTCATATAATCCTGCAGAGCAAAAAAAAAAAAAAAAATATAAACTTGAAATGTAGGAGAACATAAAAGTTCGTAGTAAAAAGCCGACTCATTCTAAATGGCGAAAGGCGCTGTGGATTTTGTTTTGTGCTAACAGTTGAATGCACATTATTGGTAGTGAAATCAGATTTGTGTGCTTTGCTTGCAGCAAGACGGAGGGAAATGTGTTTTATGGAGTTTCAACGTCGAGCAATAAAACAGTTAGAAAGAAGCTACCCAGACGCGTTCCTGTTTTCTTCTCTGCCAACTATAAAATCGCTAAGAAGAACCGAGTGAACAGCGTTTAAAGTGTTTATGTGCATGTGATAAGTGTCTACACGTGCCACGAAGTGTGATATTATGAGTGCGGTGATGTGTGAAGAAATTCTCATTTATTTCACTCTGGGAAGGATTGCGACAACACTGAAATGGCTATCATAGATAGGAATGCATGTTTAGATGAGTTCTCTGACAATGAACTTCTAACAACAGGACACGGAGTCGCATACTGGATGACTGAAGACAGCTGGTATTCTTAATACCACATATTTCTGAAACACAAAATGTGTTAATATGATCTAACAAATTTTTATTACAGCAAAATTAATCTTCCACTCGATAATACACGCAATGATTCGGTTTAAAAGAACGAATTTTATAAGTCTACTAGTTGAGTAAACAATGTTGTCCAGGTATATCTTTCTTCCAATCATCTATTACCCCATCTCCCCCTTCCCTCTCTCTATTCATCTCTCCTACTTACCCCCCCCCCCCCCCCCGCCCTCCTCCCACCGCAAAACTATATGAATTTCCTCCACCGACTCTCTCTGTCCACCTCCTCTACACACCACTCTCTACCCCTCACCTCATGCCCCCTCCCTTCGCATCTACTCCTATTCCTCCCACTGTCCATCTACCCCTCCCCCTCTTTCTGTCCACCTGCTTCTTCCCCTATTGTCCATCTGCTCCTCTACCCTCGGTCCATCTCCTCCCTCCCCATCTGTCAATCTCCTCCTCTCCTTCCATTTCCATCCCCTTCTCCCCCCTCTCTTTGTCCACACCTCCTCCTACCTCTCTCTGTCCACCACCACCGATTCTCCATCCATTTCCTCTTCCCTCCTTTCTCTATCAGTCCGTCTCCTCCTTTCTCTGTCCATTTACCCCTCTCCCTCTCTCAGTCCATCTCCTCCTTCCCCCTCCTCTCTCCACACTATCACCCACACTGTAACAGGGCGCTGGTGGCTCTTGCTTGCTCAGGATCTCTATCCAGATCGTAACTGATATCTGTACGAAATTTGACTGAAATAGTTCCAGCGGTTTAGAAAGCTTCTTACCCATGGCTTCTCCCACATCGACTCATGTCAAATGTATTGACATGAGCCCTTTCGAGCCAATAAGTGATATCTATACCAAGTAAGGTGTAAAACAGTTGAGTGGTTTCGGAACATATTTTGAATTTATCTACATACATATGTACATCAGTTTTATAATGTATTCTTACTTTTTAGATGATTCATTAATAACTGTAAAAATTTTAGATAATAAATTTCGTGAATGATCGTTAATTGCGTTGTTCTTGTCGTGGTTTTCAGTTCGAAAACCGATGTGCTACAGCTCTCCATGCTAGTCTGCCCTGTACAACCCTCTTAATCTCTGCATTACTACTGCAACGTCCTTCTGTGTACATTGTTCATTATGTTCAAGCATCGGTCCCCTACAATTTTAACACCTTCCCTCCCTCCCCCTCCCCTGCTGTACACATTTCCCACTATTACGAAGTTTACCATTCTTTGATGTCTTAGGATGTGTCCTCTCAATCTACTTCTTCTTTTATTCAAGTTGTGGAATAACTTTCTTTTCACACAGACGCGATTCAGTACTTCTTCATATCACGCACCCGTTTGATCTTCAGCGTTCTTCTGTAGTAGCACATTTACAAATCTTCTGTTCTCTTCTTGTCTGGACTGTATGTGGTCTGTGTGTCACTATCGTACAAGGCTACACTCCCTGTAAATACCATCAGGAGAGCTCCCTAACACTTAAATTTATTTTCACGGTTCACACATTTATCTTCCCCTGAAAAGGTTTTCTTGAGATTGCCAATCTACGTTTTATGTCCTATCTATTTCATCCATATTGTTTTTTAGCTGTTAAAATAAGAAAAATCATTTGCTACCTCATATTTTAATCTCACTTGCTCAGTACCGCCTGATTTTATTTGACTACATTCCATTAGCCCTGTTTTACATTTGTTGATGTTCACGTTGAAACCTATTTTCATCACATTATGTATTCCATTCAGATTCTCTTGCACGTCCTTTGCAGTCTCTGACAGAATTATAAAGTCATCGGACAACCTCAAATTTTATTCATTCTCCTTGAATTTTATATCCCTTTCCTTTTTTCCCTCAGTTTCTTTCACTGGACGCTAATTGTACACATTGAATAACGTCTAGTATAGGCTTAACAGCTATCTTACTCTCTTCTTGACTATTCTCTCCTTTTCACGACTTCGACCCTTGTAACGGAATTTCAGTTTTTCAACAAGCTGTAGATAACTTCTCACGTCCTGTATTTAATGCCAGCTGTCTTCAGAATTTCAGAAACTTTATCCCAGTAAACAATATCAAAAACTTTCTCTGAATCTACAAATACTGTAAAAGTATGCTTGCCTGTGTTCAGTCTATCTTCTAAAAAATCGTAGGTTCTGTATTGCCTCACGCGTTTGTACATGTCTCCAGAAATTAGATTATTCTCCCTGTAGGTCATCTTCCTCCAGGTCTCCAATTTTTCAGTAATCAAGTAGTCTCAGTATTTTGCAGTCATAACGCACCAAACTGATTTTTATGAAAACTTCACACCTACGAGCAACTTACATTTTCAGAATTTTATTCTTCAGGTCTGATGTTATTTCGAAAGCCCGAATGTCTTGCATACCAGGTGGTATAGTTTCGTCATGACTGGTTCTCAAAAGGGTCTTCATAAACCTGAAAACATACCGTTTAGTCCAGATGGCTTGTACTACCTTCGGACTTTCAGTGCTCTATCAGATACCGCTCATTTTTATCTACTTCCTCTTTCTTTTTCATAATGCTGTCTTCAGATTTTTTACTTTTCTATAGCGAGGAACGAGCATCGTTTATAAACATTATCTAAATGTGAAATGAAAGCAACTATACAATGTTACACTGAAGATAATATTTTCTTTTTACCATGTTAGTACGAGACCCGCGTGGAACAAATTTGGATGTACCAGTTACAACCATATCACACAATAACTTGCACTTGTATAAGGACAGTTTCGACGAAAAACTTTGGCTATAACAGTAGAACAAAGAAGGGACTGGTTCTAACCCTGTAGGAATAAACGAGTCAAAAAGATACGTGGTAAACAGTAAAACTTAAAGTCTAAAGTTAAAAGCTGAGACAATATCCCAATGCAAGACCTCCAAGCCGTGCTGGTATCACGCAACTTGTGGAGGTGTAGTATATCACACCTCAAGGAAGGAAGCTAGACTTACTCGAAGAATTGAAGATTTACAATTTCTATGGAGGGGGTCTCCAATCGCGTACTGAATGAACAAAAAGAGTTTAACCAGAATTTTTTCTTCATTATTTTTGATGACTGCTATAGAATATATTGGCTCGTCATACGATTGATAGACTGCAATATTTCTGCTCGACGACTGTGTAGTTCAACAACTGCCTTCTGTCACCTAGCTGCGCTTGTGCGTAACGCTGCAAGTCAGATTGTCTTCATGTCACATGAGCTGGTTCCCCATCTACATCAACCGTCTTCTCACCTTAACTGTTATTTTGATTTTGTGATAAGATTTGTTGACAATATAATTTGATTCTGTTATAAGGTTTGTTGGCAATGTAATAGTTTCTAAATCTTTTGTAATATTGTGGTAACAGACCCGATTGCTGATTCACGTTCTGCTTGTAATTTTCTTGTGACTAATTCTGACTGGTTTTTGTGCTCTTTGTTCTTCATGTGATTAGAGTACATCGAGCTATATTAACAGCACCTGTCGGAAGCTGAGGGTTTCAGTTAATTATCGTTTATTCTAGAAAAGCTGCACGGTCATCAACGGTATCTGTTCTTTCGAGAACAGTTACTTTCTTCATATATATAGTTAAAGGCTACCGAGGCATTGACCTTCGTTCGTGCACATGCGCACAGGTTGCCCGAACTCTTACGGGAATCGTCACCTTACTGTGCGCGATTAACGAGTGGATGGGCAAATATCTGTTAGGTACATTACGTATGTAGATTGTGGACAGTTCGGAATGTGGGTCCCACGAGGAACATGCAAGGTATAAGTCCCTGCAGTTGCGCTATTTATCTGTGTCCAAGGTGGCTCAGGTAGATAGAGGGTCTACGATGTAAGTTGGAGATCCCGTTCGGGGCACACATTTTCAGCTGTCACCATCAATGTATATCAACAACACCTGTCGGCAGCTGAGGGTTTCAATTAATTATCATTATTTTAGAGAAACTGCATGGTCATCAATGGTATCTGTTCTTTCGAGAACAGTTACTATCTTCAAATATATTCTTAATTATTACGTTGTGCTTTCTACACACAGTTTTAACTATGTTACCTTTTATTCTTTTTATATGTTGATCTATGTAACAATATAAAACTGAGCACCACCTGCCGGCTCCTCTGTCAGCTTTTGCTTCGGCATGTGCGAGTGCATGCAGCGTTCACTTATTTAATTGCTATGAATGAGTAACAGTCAAGTTACTCCTATATGGACGCACAAACAATTGATTATGCTAGCTGTTACACTATTTTGCAATGTTTGTATTTTTCGGCGTGCTTTGCAATGTCCTTCAGAAATGCATGCAACTCTGAAGGAACATACACTGCTAGGCTTGACAGCTGTATGAAATAGATAAATTGTGTTCGGAATCTGGAATACGATTAGACTGCATCTGCACTATTTGTTGGTGACAAATTACAATTTGTACCAGAGTGTGAATCGATCCTGTACTTTCCTCTTCAAGCGAGTGGTTACCCGAAATGCTTCGGCTATCCGAGCACGCCCGCGGCGCTGACCCAAATCTCCACATGTCACTGAATGTTCATGTCTCGCACTCGCACACTTGCAGCGATTGCCACACGGGGAGAGATTTCATTATAATTGTCGAGGGCTGTCTAGATATGTAATATCATTTAGTAGTGTCTGTGATTTTCGGTGTACCTTGCAATGTCCTTCAGACATGCGTGCATATTGCAGCGTACACCGATAACATAGACACTGCTAAATACATAATAACAATAATAATAAAGTCTCTCCTTATGCGAGAATCACAGTAGATGAGCGAGTGCACTATGCGGACACTCAGTGACATATGGAGATTTTGGTTGATTCTGAATACGTGCTCGTATAGCCGAGTTGGTCAAGACGACCGCTCGTGTAAAGCGGTAAATCCAGGTTTTAGTCCTAGCCCGCACAAATTTTCATTGTTCACTAATAAAGCGTGCTGCTATAGTCTAATCGTACTCGAAATTCCGAATACATTTATTCCATATTATATGATCGACAAGTTACTTGGTGTGACCATGGCCTATTTGTGTTTTACATTTGACTGTGATTTCTTTACCCACGGTATGTTCTTCCGTATGAATATTGTCACAGCTTTTAACTTCACATTTTATGTTTTATCCGTAATATGTATTTGTTTGAGTCTCCTATTTCTACACATATACAAACAGTTACATTTTTATTTTGCCGTGACAACCAGAATTTTTCATTGACCTTGCCTTTTGTGGAAGTGCAAGTTATTGTATTATTTGGTTATTACTGATATATCCAGTTATTGTTCTACTTGGCCGGCCGCGGTGGCCGTGCCGTTCTAGGCGCTCTAGTCCGGAGCCGCGCTGCTGCTACGGTCACAGGTTCGAATCCTCCCTCGGGCATGGGTGTGTGTGATGTCCTTAGGTTAGTTAGGTTTAAGTAGTTCCAAGTTCTAGGGGACTGATGACCACAGCATTTGAGTCCCATAGTGCTCAGAGCCATTTGAACCATTTGTTCTACTTGAGTCTCATTCGATCATGGTATGTTTAAAATTTTTCCTTCAGTTTTACACTGTATTGTTGCACTTAGTTAACGTTCATACAACATTCATATATGATGATCGTTACGTACGGTATCTGCTGTCATTTTTACCGTGTACAGTACGTTATTAGATTTCTATCTTCGTTTATTTTGAAAGATCTCTATATGGACCGTTTCATAATGTTTCACTCAAGTTAACTTCATTTCAAAATACATTTGCACCTCACACGTTCGGTACATTTAATAAATCACGCCGGGATAAAGAGTGAGCAACTGAGTGTGTCTTTAACAGCCACACTTTCACACAGTTTCTGCAAGTATGTCTGTTTTGTTGCTATTTGCCACGTGCGTATACAAAAAGTTCAAATGTGTGTGAATTCCGAACGGATCAAACTGCTGAGGTCATTAGTCCCTAGACTTAAACACTACATAAACTCACTTATTCTAAGAACAACACATACACCCGTGCCCGAAGAAAGACTCGAACCTCCGGCGGGAGAGGCCGCACGATCAGTGAAATGACGCCTCTAACCGCCACGTGTTCGTGTATGGTTATGAGAGCCTTCAGTTCTCTGACTGTTTTCCTTTGTCATCACTTTGTAGTAATTTTCTTATGTGTATAAATCTTACTCTGGAATAACCAGTTATTCAGGATTTGTATGTTCTTGCTATCTGTAACCTGAACGATAAATATAATGCAGCATTCTTCGAAATAATTATTGCATCACAGCTCAAAGTACGTAAATGTTACCCGCTGCAGCTAAAAAGTGGTGTAACATTTCTTTCGAGCAATATGCTCGATGGAACATACATTCACTTAGGTAATCCACGAAATCTGCGGTCTTTTTGCCATATCGTGGGGTGGCACCTCTGACGTCGCGCAACATTCTGAGCACGTTCTGTGTGTGAACGCAACTTTATTTCCGATCTGTAACGTTCACTGTCTGGGGCAAACCATTGCTGGTGACCGTACATTGTGATCCATCAACCACGACAATAAGTCCTCTTTACTTATTCTATAAAATGCAACTTCAAGTAGTAAGCACCCTCCGCACTCCATGTTCAAGAGTCAGCTTTGACTAAGGAAACGACACTGGTCTTCGAATACGCCCAGATTTCGTAATGTCATAGCTTTCGATACGGTATCGGCACTAATCGAACGATAACCTCACACATGACGCGTGCAGAGCGACCATTAGGCATTTGAAACGAATTAGCGATAACAAATTATAGCTCTGTTTAAAAACTGAGAGCTTCGTGAAACATGGTATTTATAATTTAGGTGATAAAAATTGCTGACTTCACCAACTGAACCTATGCTCTTAGTTTCCGTCCTGTCCACAACCTCGGAAATCGCTACATGATCGGGAATAACAGCCATAAACAGTCTGACCACACTCCGAGAAATTGCGACCTTTCGGGTAACAACCAACAAATGTGACAACGAAGGTTATAAATGTCACTGCTTTACTCCCAGTAATTTGAGTTGTGTTGTTACATTCAAGCCTAACCATACCCTTAGATATCGCCCTATGATAACCGAGACATTATAGACATCATTGCTTCACTCGCAGCAGTTTAAGCTGTGCACTTACAATCCTGAAAAAAGGCCTATGTTTGTGACAGCCGAAATTATTTAAGAAGGCATAGTTCTGCGTGTTTCTGTACTGTAGTTATAGTATAATAATTCGTGTGTGCGTATGACGAAACAATCATTTTGTAATTGGCTGACCAGATCACGTATACTGTGTTCACTGTAATTGGCTAATTTGATCATGTGTCCTGCGCTGGTTGTGATTGGTCGACAGCAACAAATCGAGCTGCCACCATCTTAATTTTAGTGTCTCGGATAACGTATTTTCACTTGCTTATTCCAAAAATATGCTCTTTCAGTGTAATAGAGCATTAAAGATTTCGCAAAGTACCGTCTGTTGCGCTACAGTGGCAGGATATGAGAATTTTCATCGATTCTTTGCCTATTGTGGATGCTTTTTGTGATTGTAGCACCGTATGTGGCTAGTCCATGCCGGAGATCGTGGTTATTTCAGTACCGCAGTGTCCTTTTACATTTGCGAATTCTTGTCTGTTTGTTTTATAACTGCCGAAACTGTGGAGTTTTCGTGGTTTATTCTGCATGTTCATCAGTACAGCCACATGGTCCTTACCTGAACGTTTCGATAAATCTGTTGTCCTGTTAATTATTAATGCGTCATTCCAGTGGGAGCATACCTTTTGACCAACTATAAGTGATTAACATGTATGTTTTAACTATTCCGTTGTTTTTTTTTCCTTTTCTCTGTGTGGTGCTAGTGTAAATGTCGGCCGCCCGGTGTGGCCAAGCGGTTAAATGCGGTACAGTCTGGAACCGCGTGACCGCTACGGTCGCAGGTTCGAATCCTGCCTCGGGCATGGATGTGTGTGATGTCCTTAGGTTAGTTAGGTTTAAGTAGTTCTAAGTTCTAGGGGACTGATGAAGTTAAGTCCCATAGTGCTCAGAGCCATTTGTAAATGTCGAATAGCATGTTAGACACCGGTACCTGTTCATAAAACTATCCCTCTCTTACAAGTTATCGATTTTTCATAAGCCCAAGAGGCCAAATGTTTTGTTAACTTCTGTACTCATTTGCTCAGTAAATCAGGCGACAGGAACCGTTAATGTTGCAGTGTAAGTGTTTTCATCTTTCCCTTTAAAATTCTGGAAATAACAATTGTTCGACCCAATTTTAACGGAGAATTTTTAATTTTTATTTACTTATTAGATTTGACTGTATATTTCTTTATTTTTGAATCATCATTCATCTGATGGTTTGATGTGGCCTACCACAAATTCCTCTCCTGCTCCAATCTCTTCATTTCAGAGTAGAATTTGCACCCTACGTCCTCAGTTATTTACTGGCTGTATTTCAGCCTCTCTTGCCCTACAGTTCCCTCTTTTAGCATGGAGATCATTCGTTGGCTGATAATGTTCTTAAGATGTTAGTCACCTACATTCAGCCTTCCATACATCCAGAAGAAACAATTATTTTGACTGCTCACTCTGTTTTGCTGGTAGAGACATATTCTCTGCTTTTTGATTTTTCTTCGTTATTTGTTGAACTAAAGGACTAAGGTTGTTTGGAGATTTAGCAGTTAAACCTTAAAATCTGTTAAGTGACTGTACCATTGGCACAGTAGAATCTGCCGTTTCCGATTAATTCAAGTGATCAGTCAGCTTTTATGTAATTAAATTCCTTCCAACAATTATATATGGCGATCTGACTGAGAAAAAATAAAACGTAAATGAAAATTGTGTACCCATGTCCATATTTTACCTTCAAAAAGTTTAACCTGGAAGATTAATCTATAAAAATGAAATATTTCATGAGGTGAAACTGTTTTTGTGTTTCTCTTCGTATCTGAGTATGGTTGCATTGACAACCGACATAATTCCAGTCATCATATTTCAGTTTCGATATATATGCACGCATTGTAGGCGATCTAGCGATTACAAGATATTTGAAAAAATTATATTTTTTAAATTTTAAGATATTCATGCTTTGTATTTAGACTTTTCTGCCAGTTTCAGTCTTTAGCTGTTTTCCTGCTATTTTCTTGTTTCACAGTTTTGGATTGCTCCGTACACATTCTTGTTGTACCATTTTGCATGTTCTGTCAGTTTCTATTTTTAGACTTTTGTAATCCCTACCGCGTGCTTCATTGTCCACACATTTATATTTTCACGTTTCGTCAATAATAATCAATAAGTTGTATGTTATCCGAGAATATCTACTGGGATTTGTCTATTTCTCTATATTATCATCTACCGCCTTCATTGTCCCATCTGCCAAATTTAGCCATTCATCTTCTATTCCGTTTTTTTCTCGCTGTTTCAGAAAATAGTCGCCTAGTGCTCCCTTTGAATCTCTCAATGATTTCTCGTTCTTTCAACTGAGTCAGATCTCATCTCCTAAATTTCTTTTCTTTCTGTAATTTCTATAGTTTTACTGCAATCCATAACTACATATCAGAACCTACATCAGAACCTACATTTCACCTTGGAAATGTTTTGAAGTTTAAAATCTGATTCCGAATTCTCTATCTTAGTATAATGGACTCTATCTGAATCCTCACGATGTCTCCAGATTTCTTCTCGTATACAACTTTCTTTCATTAGCCTTAAATTAAGTGTTACCAACGATAAAATTTTGTTCTGTCCAAAACTCTGATGGCATCCCCTTTCATTCCTTTACCAGCCCAGGTTCTCCTGATATCTCCTCTTCTCTTGCATTCCCTACTATAGAATACCAGTGGCTAGTTATAATTTGTGGGTACAGGCTTACTGTCTGGAAACACTTCGCCTATATGTCAGTCATTTTGTTTCCATGGACATGTTATCAAATAATTTCATAGGTCTGTACATCAGCCTTATCTCTGGCAAAGATAGATTCGTTAAAGGTTAATACAGATATTTTTTTTTCTTCTAACCTTGTACTTTAAAACATCAACCTTTCTCTGAAATTCAAATGGCTTGTTGTTAACTAATTTCATAAGTGAATAAAAGTGTGTGTGTGTGTGTGTGTGTGTGTATGTGTGTGTGTGTGTATGTGTGTGTGTGTGTGGCTGGTGCTTTGAAGAGATACCTGCAAGATATACTTGTGCGAACCCCACACAAAATTCTAATTACTTCCTTTTTTACATTGGATAATTTTTGTTTAATTGAAAAGCCATCCCAAAAATATTACCCTGCAATACATTAATGGACAGAAATATGCAAAACACGTTAATTTAATGACCCTATAACCTCAAAGTTGCCAATTATTATAATGGCAAAACTAGCTGAACCGAACTTTTAACAGGTCTACTATGTGGATTTTCCAACATTAAGCACAGCTAAGTACATGTAGAAAATTAAAATTTTCTACACTATTTATTAATTCTTGTTGTTATTCTAGGTTAACAGGAAGTGGGATATGCCTGACAGTACAAAATGTTTTTTCAGTGTTCGATGCTAAAAGATTTGTGGAAAAACACTGCGTAAAAATTCACAAAAACATCATTTACTATTTTTATGTTCATAATTCTTTGCTCTACGTTTCAATGATGCTTGAATCATTTGCAAACAGAACTAACTCTGCTTCCTGCTTTAAATAAGAAGGCAGGTGGGTAGTTTGAAGTACAATAGTAGATAAACCTGTACTCATCTGACTAGAAGTCTTGTTCTTCCTGCGGCGCATTTTACTACTTTCCCATTGCATCTAAATTCTACATATCTGTTTGTCTATTCAGACTCTCTAACGTGCCTAACCAACTGAGGGATTCCACAATCAACTTTCCAATACCTAGAACAAGGGTTTTGTTTTCTCCTAATTATATCAACCTCCTGAGCACTCCCCGCCTGGGAGTCATGACGGTACATCCGCATCCGCAGTATTTTACCCAAAAAATGCCTTCATCATTAAGCCTCATAGTATAGCTGCTTATCTTCCGAAAAAAGGTTACTATAATTTCCTGCTGCTTTCAGTCGTTCAGAGTATCAACATACCAAACCATGATTAATATTGCAGCCCCGGATCAGCTACTCATCCAGACTGTTGACCCTGCCATTACTGAAAAGTGTGCAAATCCTCTTTACACACCATATCTTAGGTTGGGCTCTCCATAGACACCACTCTGAAGTGGTTGCACGTAAAGTATGGCCATCTGCATCGCTGAAGCATGTAAGGAACTCCACTGTGGTGATGTCGATAGCTCTTAATGCTAAAGGCATATTTATTTCTGGCAGGCAATATACTCTTCACGAATAGACATGCAAGCCAAAAGGACTGTGCGAACAAATGACGAAATAATAATTTTATATGTGCACTGTTTACATAGTCGAAAACTGCGACTGTTTTATAAGTACATAAGCTAGCTGACATATCGTCACATAGTACGAACTATGTATAATTATAAAGTACTCGCAGCTAATCTCTCCTCAAATTTGAATTACTCTCCTTATTCTTAAGGGTTATCTGCCTTCTTACAGGTTTCAATTGAAATCTCTCCATGTCCCGTTCTGAATACCGTTCTGTTTCCTAATCGCCCTCTTCCGCTCTCGTCTATCTTTCCAATACTCTTGTTACCTATTCCTCTCATTTCTTCCAAGTTCCCCTCTACAATTACTATGACTTCCAACAATCGTCTTTGTTCCTCTGCTTTTTTCACTACTCCTTAATTTTTTTGGTTTTTCAGTCCACTTTACCTTCAGCATTCTTCTCCATGAGCACATTTTCAAATTTCTAATTATCATTCTTCTTCCTTTTTAACTGTCTATAGTTCACTGCTATACAACACTACACTCCAGACATTATATGTAGCAAATCTATTCCTCAGCTCCATTGTGTTTCTTCTAGATGAGTGGCTCCCAACCGCTATGAGACCATTACCCGTGCGTGATACCAGACACTAGTTATATCCTCCTCTCTCACTCCGCCCACCATCATCAACGTTGGCACCTAACTAAACTTTAGAATACAAAGGAATTTTCTTTGAATGCTTTAATTTGTAAAATGTTGAAAGATGAATGATATTTAGTTTTTGTTAGTGTTTTGCTAAATCACGATCTAGTGAGTCAATTACACAACTCTTACTGCTTGTTTCTAACAAACGTTTTTAAAACATGATGAAGCAGTTCGCAGTGTATCGCAAATACTACCTACAACACCTCCTCAAGAAGCTAACTATACACATTGAGGTTGGACACGTGTCACAAAACATGCTTCCTCTGCACTATTCCTCTTCCTAGCGACACTTCCATCACCCAAACCCTGCACCCCAGTTCAGAATCAACCAAGTTAAAATGTGCTGCCAATGCTTGGTGTCTGACTATTGCCACTAACTATAGTGTTTACTTAAGGGAAAATGCTCCACTGAACAATTTGAGATACTGAACCTGGGACTGGAGAAGCCAGATTAAGGAGATAAGGAAGTAAACTTGTCTACCGCTTGGTCTAGCGTTGTTCTTTGCCAGCTTATTTACAACTAACATACGTACTAGTTTACACGTAATGTGCTGTTGATGTACATGTAAATTCTTTACTTCCTGCAAGGAAACAAGGAGGACAATCCTGATTACGAGGAGGTCATGATGCAAGTTCCTTTTACTTTACGTGTCCATAAGGTAGCACTGTTTTATCGTATTTACATTGTCGCATGACAGCACGTGTCATGAATCAACAACAGGCCCAATAAGTACACAGTGCTATTCAGAGACATACAGTACAATACGATGGGGCAGTACCGGTGCACTTTAGCAGAACTCACTGATAAGCACCTTGTGTATGGGGAAGTTCATTACAATGTTCTCGCTGATGAAAGGCTGTACAGGGAACGATTTCCTAACAGGCATTACCCGTCGCGACGAGTGTTTATTGCTTTCGATCAATTTATGCGGGAGACTGGTTCACTGGAAAGAAGAACCAAGTGACCTGGTAACCCGGGAACCACTCGCACAGCCGATTTTGTAGAGGAGGTGCTAGAACGTCTAGCATTGGATCCCACTACTTGTCGTATTGCACGTGAAATGAGCGCTGCACATACTAGCGTGGGCGAGTACCCCACAAACAACAATTACACCCATATCACCCACAACGGGTCCATACAATGCCTGTGACTCAATTTGCACACTGGGTCGCATTGTGTCAGTGGTTGCTCCAACAATGGATTAATCAACCAGATTTCCTCCTAATCATGCTGTTTACTGACGGGGCCTCATTTGATCGTGGTGTTATTTCAAGCAGTAGAAATAGCCATGTGTGGGATGAGGAAATCCCTCACGCTGTAGTTGAGTCACACCAGAAAGTACGTTTTTCTGTGAGTGTCTGGCCCGGCACTGTAGATGACAGTTTCATAGGGCCCTATCTTCTACCTGGTCGTCTGAATGGCCATCTACTTGAGGTTCATGCGAAGAGCTCTACCTGAGTTGCTGGAGAACGTACCCTTGGATCTTTGTGAGGGTATATGGATACAACATGAAGCTGCGTCCCCTCACTTCATTGCGGATGTCCGCTGCCATCTAAGCGCTGTATTTCCTGTTCACTGGGTTGGATGGGGAGGTCCTATTCCATGGCCTGCGACGTCACCTGACCTGAATATCCTTGATTGTTTCCTATGGGGATATCTGAGTTCACTTGTGCATGAGGCCCCAGTGGATATGGAGATGGCATTAGTTCAAAGAATTGTAGCTGCCTGTGATGCGATTCGAAACACACCAGGGGTATTTGTCAGGGTGTGTCAGAATCTTTTTCGCTGATGTCATGGTTCAAATGGCTCTGAGCACTATGGGACTCAACTGCTGAGGTCATTAGTCCCCTAGAACTTAGAACTAGTTAAACCTAACTAACCTAAGGACATCATAAACATCCACGCCCGAGGCAGGATTCGAACCTGCGACCGTAGCGGTCCTGCGGTTCCAGACTGCAGCGCCTTTAACCGCACGGCCACTTCGGCCGGCGCTGATGTCATGCATGCGTTGATGTTGATGAGCGTCAGTTTCAGCACATTTTGTAAGGTAGAGCGCAAACAGTACGTTCATTGTGTCAGTGATGATATTTGCAGTTAATTGTAACTAAGGTATATAAAGAAGTAGACAGTAATGTGGTTTTATTCCTATTGTCTCCTTAAGCTGGGTTCTCCGACCCAAGTTTCCGTACCTCAAATTTTTCGATGGGGCATCCTCTAAGTCCTGTTAAATTTTTGCAATCTCCTACGGAAACAACCTATATATACGCAGTGTGTTCAAAATGAAACTTTTGCGGTATCAGCTTTATTGCTTATTGTACAACATTTTAAGCACTGCCCGTTTCCAAATAGTCCCCTCTACCGGCAATACACCGATACCATTACTTCTTCCAGTTTTGGGACACCTCCTAGAGAACATTTTGTGGGATTTCGCGCAGATTTCTCGTCGTATTGTCCTGTATCTCCTTTATAGTTTGGAAACGACGTCCTTTCAACGTGTTTTTTCAGTTTGGGAAACAGGGAAATGCCTGCTGGAGCTAGGTCCGGAGAATACAGTGGATGGGGCACAACGGGAATGTGGTGTTTTGTCAGACAGCTGCAGACAAGGAGTGACGCGTGAGCTGGCGCATAGTCACGATACAACATCCAACTATGGTTTTCCCACAGTTCCGGCTTCTTCTTGCGCATAGCATCCCTCATGCGCACTAGGATTCCCTCGTAGACTTCCTTCTTTACCATGTGACCACGTGGCATAAATTCATGATGGATAATGCCTTTGTAGTCAAAAAACACAACGAACATCACCTTGATCTTGGATGCGTGCTTTTTTTTGGACAATGTATTAGTACTTGAAATAAAAACGTAATCATTGCCAACTTCAGTAAATGGTGTATTACAGTCGTACGAAAAAGTAATCTTATAAAAAAATTTGATTCGTGAACGAAACAAAACTGAACCCCTCTTTGTACCCCTCAGAAAATTACATTTTACTACTCAGGGGGTAATGATCCCCACGTTGTGTGAAAGATCGACTGCTTGTAGATAGCGTATGACTGAGTAGCTCCTCCACATGGAGTGTTTCACTTGTTGTATAATTTTAAGTAGTATTTCATTTAAATTTCGATTGTAAGTAAATTACCGTTGTAGCAAAACTTTGATTCCGCTTCTAATTTTCTGATTGGTTTTATATCAGGTACATAAAGTACATCTACTTCTGTGGACGTCGGGTAGTGAAACGGAAATGTAAATCCTGTTATCCGTTTTATGTGCACGTTAAGTTATACTAACATGATTTTTTTAATGAAAAGACGGGATTAACACGGAGTTCATAATTATGTAATGGACGTAGTGAAGGATTCCTTCATTAACCTGAACCAGCACACACTTCATGTGGTTACATGGTTTGCCATCTTCTATCTTTTAGATCAGATCAAATATCGCAGTAGTCGTCTAATTGCTTACGACGAATGTTGACAAACTGCTTCGAAAAAACAATACAACGCAAGCATAAACCAATACTGCAGTAAAAACTGCAACTTTAACTACAGCCACCTTAAAATATTAAATTCAAAGGAACCTTTAATGTCAGGACAAACTTTTACACACAAGATGTTAGTGAATGAAGTTCTTTGGGTCTAAGGCTTCCTTCCAGTCACTTGTTGCCCAGTCTGCTATAGTAGTTGAAGATAGCAAAACGAAAGACAAAGTTTTAAATTTCACATTCGAGAAATCGCTCACGCGGGAGAAATGTACAAACATACCGTCATTTGACCATCGAACAGAATCCCGTAAGGACGACATAGTAATAAGCCTACCTGGCGTGGAGAAACAACTGACCAGATCAGGGTGGATTACCAAATAGGTTTTCAGAGAGTACTCTACAGCACTGGCCCCTTACCTTGTTAGCATTTATCGCGAATCTCTCTCCCAGCGCGAAGTCCCAGGCGGTTGGAAAAAAAGCGCAGGTGACTCCTGTATATGTTGTTGTTGTTGTGGTCTTCAGTCCTGAGACTGGTTTGATGCAGCTCTCCATGCTACTCTATCCTGTGCAAGCTTTTTCATCTCCCAGTACCTACTGCAACCTACATCCTTCTGCATCTGCTTAGTGTATTCATCTCTTGGTCTCCCTCTACGATTTTTGCCCTCCACGCTGCCCTCCAATACTAAATTGGTGATCCCTTGATGCCTCAGAACATGTCCTACCAACCGATCCCTTCTTCTGGTCAAGTTGTGCCACAAACTTCTCTTTTCCCCAATCCTATTCAATACTTCCTCATAAGTTATGTGATCTACCCATCTAACCTTCAGCATTCTTCTGTAGCACCACATTTCGAAAGCTTCTATTCTCTTCTTGTCCAAACTATTTATCGTCCATGTTTCACTTCCATACATGGCTACACTCCATACGAATACTTTCAGAAATGACTTCCTGACACTTAAATCAATACTGGATGTTAACAAATTTCTCTTCTTCAGAAACGCTTTCCTTGCCATTGCCAGTCTACATTTTATATCCTCTCTACTTCGACCATCATCAGTTATTTTGCTCCTCAAATAGCAAAACTCCTTTACTACTTTAAGTGTCTCATTTCCTAATCTAATTCCCTCAGCATCACCCGACTTAATTAGTCTACATTCCATTATCGTTGTTTTGCTTTTGTTGATGTTCATCTTATATCCTCCTTTCAAGACACTGTCCATTCCATTCAACTGCTCTTCCAAGTCCTTTGCTGTCTCTGACAGAATTACAATGTCATCGGCGAACCTCAAAGTTTTTATTTCTTCTCCATGAATTTTAATACCTACTCCGAATTTTTCTTTTCTTTCCTTTACTGCTTGCTCAATATACAGATTGAACAACATCGGGGAAAGGCTACAACCCTGTCATACTCCCTTCCCTACCACTGCTTCCCTTTCATGTCCCTCGACTCTTATAACTGCCATCTGGTTTCTGTACAAATTGTAAATAGCCTTTCGCTCCCTGTATTTTACCCCTGCCACCTTCAGAATTTGAAAGAGAGTATTCCAGTCAACATTGTCAAAAGCTTTCTCTAAGTCTACAAATGCTAGAATCGTAGGTTTGCCTTTCCTTAATCTTTCTTCTAAGATAAGTCGTAAGGTCAGTATTGCCTCACGTGTTCCAGTGTTTCTACGGAATCCAAACTGATCTTCCCCGAGGTTAGCTTCTACTAGTTTTTCCATTCGTCTGTAAAGAATTCGTGTTAGTATTTTGCAGCTGTGACTTATTAAACTGATAGTTCGGTAATTTTCACATCTGTTAATACCTGCCTTCTTTGGGATTGGAATTATTATATTCTTCTTGAAGTCTGAGGGTATTTCGCCTGTTTCATACATCTTGCTCACCAGATGGTAGAGTTTTGTCAGGACTGGCTCTCCCAAGGCCGTCAGTAGTTCCAATGGAATGTTGTCTAATCCGGGGGCCTTGTTTCGACTCAGGTCTTTCAGTGCTCTGTCAAACTCTTCACGCAGTATCATATCTCCCATTATATCTTCATCTACATCCTCTTCCATTTCCATAATATTGTCCTCAAGTACATCGCCCTTGTATAGACCCTCTATATACTCCTTCCACCTTTCTGCTTTCCCTTCTTTGCTTAGAACTGGGTTTCCATCTGAGCTCTTGATATTCCTACAGGTCGTTCTCTTATCTCCAAAGGTCTCTTTAATTTTCCTGTAGGCAGTATCTATCTTACCCCTAGTGAGATAGGCCTCTACATCCTTACATTTGTCCTCTAGCCATCCCTGCTTAGCCATTTTGCACTTCCTGTCGATCTCATTTTTTAGACGTTTGTATTCCTTTTTGCCTGCTTCATTTACTGCATTTTTATATTTTCTCCTTTCATCAATGAAATTCAATATTTCTTCTGTTACCCAAGGATTTCTACTAGCCCTCGTCTTTTTACCTACTTGATCCTCTGCTGCCTTCGCTACTTCATCCCTCAAAGCTACCCATTCTTCTTCTACTGTATTTCTTTCCGCAATTCCTGTCAATTGTTCCCTTATGCTCTCCCTGAAACTCTGTACAACCTCTGGTTCTTTCAGTTTATCCAGGTCCCATCTCCTTAAATTCCCACCTTTTTGCTGTTTCTTCAGTTTTAATCTACCAATAGATTGTGGCCAGAGTCCACATCTGCCCCTGGAAATGACTTACAATTTAAAACCTGGTTCCTAAATCTCTGTCTTACCATTATATAATCTATCTGATACCTTTTAGTATCTCCAGGGTTCTTCCATGTATACAACCTTCTTTCATGATTCTTAAACCAAGTGTTAGTTATGATTATGTTGTGCTCTGTGCAAAATTCTACCAGGCGGCTTCCTCTTTTATTTCTAAGCCCCAATCCATATTCACCTACTATGTTTCCTTCTCTCCCTTTTCCTACACTCGAATTCCAGTCACCCATGACAATTAAATTATCGTCTCCCTTCACAATCTGAATAATTTCTTTTATTTCATCATACATGTCTTCAATTTCTTCGTCATCTGCAGAGCCAGTTGGCATATAAACTTGTACTACTGTAGTAGGTGTGGGCTTCGTATCTATCTTGGCCACAATAGTGCGTTCACTATGCTGTTTGTAGTAGCTTACCCGCATTCCTATTTTCCTATTCATTATTAAACCTACTCCTGCATTACCCCTATTTGATTTTGTGTTTATAACCCTGTAGTCACCTGACCAGAAGTCTTGTTCCTCCTGCCACCGAACTTCACTAATTCCCACTATATCTAACTTCAACCTATCCATTTCCCTTTTTAAATTTTCTAATCTACCTGCCCGATTAAGGGATCTGACATTCCACGCTCCGATCCGTAGAACGCCAGTTTTCTTTCTCCTGATAACGACATCCTCTTGAGTAGTCCCCTCCCGAAGATCCGAATGGGGGACTATTTTACCTCCGGAATATTTTACCCAAGAGGACGCCATCATCATTTAATCATACAGTAAAGCTGCATGCCCTCGGGAAAAATTACGGCTGTAGTTTCCCCTTGCTTTCAGCCGTTCGCAGTACCAGCACAGCAAGGCCGTTTTGGTTATTGTTACAAGGCCAGATCAGTCAATCATCCAGACTGTTGCCCTTGCAACTACTGAAAAGGCTGCTGCCCCTCTTCAGGAACCACACGTTTGTCTGGCCTCTCAACAGATACCCCTCCGTTGTGGTTGCACCTACGGTGCGGCTATCAGTATCGCTGAGGCACGCAAGCCTCCCCACCAACGGCAAGGTCCATGGTTCATGGACCTTCCTGTATATAAGAAGGGCAAAAGAACAGAACTCCAAATTAAAGAGCAATATCCCTACCATCGGTTTGATGCAGAATCCTTAAATATATTCTCATTTCGAATATAATACATGTAAGACGTGTATATTTCTATTGTCTATTGTCAAATCACAGTTTATGAAAGATGCTTATATTTTATTAATAGGATTAAGTAGGAATAATTAATATTTGTCATGTTGGAAATAATTGTGGTTGTAGGGAATGTCTGCACCAAAGTATTGTTGACAAGAGAGACCGCAAATTGATATAATTTTAAAAAGGGCGGGTGAGATCGCGTATGGATACATTTTAAGAAAAGAGCGGGAAAGGCCGGGCATTGATACATTTTGTAATGGTAGCAGGGATTGTCTGCACCAGAAAGCATTGTTGGCAGGAGAGACCGCACTTTAGCGTTCGTAGGAAGTCAGTAGTAAGCGAGAAGTGAAACGAGTTGGTAGCAGGTCTGAAGCGAGAGGTTGAGAGGAGCGGTGTGCCTGCCAGCCACCAGGTATGATTTACAAGATATTATAAACGGATGTACAGAGACATCAACTAACTATTATCATAAGAGGAACTAATATTATTGAATTATTTTCTTTGCGAAACTCAAGACTACTGAAGGAATGTTTGCGCAATGCTAGTTGTAAGATTATTGTAAAAAGTAAGTCTCATTTGAACGTTTGTAAAATCATTTCATTACCAACAGTAAATATTTGAAGCGTTTTCAGAATATAATTAATTTTTGCCAGCAGTGTTGCATTACTGATTATGATCCATCCCAAAAACCATCAACATAAAACTTTGCAAAAATTTTATTGTTGTCAAGAAAAAGTGTAACTATGAATTACGTAACTTCAGTCAAATTAATTAAAGAATAACGTCAGCTTTGCTAAAAAAGAATAACGTCAGCTTTGGTAATAAATACTACCACTTATTATGACAGCCCACCAGCAGCTAATAGAGTATAGCAAAACAGAGTAAGTATATTCATGTCGCAGTTCGATGTAGCAGTCACATGGCGATACAGTAACAATAAAAAGGTAAGGAACAGTTTTGGGTTATTGTTGATAACGACTGATGGCCACACGACGACGACACATTCTGTGTTTCGTCGAAATATTCAGAAAATCACTTTTAATAAGCAGCAATTAAATTTGTATGCAAAGATAGAGAAAGAGAATACATTTCAGAGGGAAGATTTCATTTGTTATTATTAAGCAAGAGATAGAAATCGTAAGGGAAGGTTACATAGGTTATTGTAAAACGGAAGGTTGCGTAACAAAAGAGATACAGAGGAGACGGGAAGGTTTCATACATTTCCTGAGAGCGAGAATCCTATGTCCACGAATCAGCATGGTTTCAGAAAGGACCGCTCGTGCAAAACTCAGCTTACCTTTTTTGCACATGATATACTGAGAACTTTTGATTTCCGGGAAACATTTGGCACGGTGCCGCATTGCATGCTGTCACAGAAGGTACCAGCTTATGGAATAGGTCGACAAGTATGTGAATGACTGAAGACTTCTTAAGTTACAGGGCCCAGTATGTTGCCCTCGACATCGAGTGTTCATCAGAGACAAGGGTATCGTTAGGAGTGCCCCAGGGAAGTGTGTTAGGGCCGCTGTTATTCTCTGTATACATAAATGACTTGGTGGACAGGGTGGGCAGTAATCTGCGTTTATTTTCTGATGACGCTATAATGACGATAAGTTGCCGTCGTTGAGTGACTGTAGGAGGAGACAAGATGACTTATACGAAATTTCTAGTAGGTGTGATGAATGGAAGCTAACTCTAAATGTGGAGAAATATAAGTTAATGCGAATGAGTAGGAAAAATGAACCCGTAATATTCGGACTCAGCAGTAGTAGTCCTGCTAACACAGTGACGTAGTTTAAGTGTCTGGGATTAACGTTGTAAAGCGATATGAAATGGAATGAGCATGTGACGATTGTAGTAGGAAAGGTGACTGGTGGACTTCGGTTTATTAGGAGAATTCTAGAAAAATGTGGCTCATCTGTACAGAGACCGCATATAGGACGCTAGTACAACCTATTCGTGAGTACTATTGGAGTGTTTGTGATCCGTACCAGGTCAGATTAAAGGAGGACTTCGAAGCAATTCACAGGCTGGATGCTAAATTTGTTACTGGTAAGTTCGAACAAAACGCAAGTTTATAGAGATGCTTCGGGAACTCAAATAGGAATTTCTGCGACAAGGCGACATTCTTTTCGAGGAAAGTTATTGAGAAAATTTAGAGAACTGACTGCAGAGAGCTGACTGCAGAATAATTCTGTTGCCTCCAACATATACTGCGCGTAAGGACCACGAATATAAGATCAGAGTAATTAGTGCTCATACGGAGGCATATACGCAGTTGTTTTTCCCTCGTCCTATTTGCGAGTGGAACAGGAAACGAAATGACTAATAGTGGTCCGCGATACCCTCCTTCACGAGCCGTAAGGGGAATTGGGTAATACCGATGTAGATGTAGATGCAGAATTTCAGATTTAATGGAAAATGTATGTCTTTATTTTTCAGCGTCATCCATATTTTATTCAGCTTATGCGCGCAGTTTAATAAAATAATTATAGATACAGGTTTTAATCCAAAGGAACTGGATTTTACGAAGGACACATCTTCATTTTTCAGTCTGCGAACTTATATTTGAATCAAACCTCCTGGGCAACAACTTCATTTTGAATGCCGGTTTCATACACGAATTATGACGTAGTTGGTACTGTGTGTAAGTATAACCGCTTCAAACGGAGAGGAAGTTGGCGCCAAGCATTCGTACGAATCAGCCTGTGTGATAGATAACTTCTGTCGGCAACAAAGGAGTTATGTTTGTTTTAGCTAAAAATTTATACGAAATTACGTAAGTATCTACCTTTAAACTGAGTTGACAGAAGCAAACCATTCATTTACACATAGTGAAGCCGTGTACTTATGGACTTAGAGCGAGCACCAATACAAATGTTTCCAGTTATCTTTACAGAAAGAACTGAGCACTAACACAAATATTTTCGACTATTAGCACCGATGAAATGCTGGCATTCAGTGGATATATTATAACATATTCAATTCACTTCAGTTCATTACTATGAATCTTAAACCTGTTACCTGAAAACCCTACACAAGTTGTACTGAGTCAATACTCACGGTCACACAAATGTCTTTTATTACATACATGGTTTTAAATTATGGTAACAGCTACCATTGTTATTGTTATTGCAAGAATAAAAAATAATACTGCATACATAACCAAATAAAACAACATAAAATGAAATGAATTTAATTCAAGTCCTGTGTGAAGAAATTCCAGTTTCCATTACTAGATCTCTCACTGGCAGCCTCGGAAGAACTCAAGGTTTGCCAATTACATCCATATCTTCTTCCAAACCCACTGTTCTTATATTGCCCACACTCGCATGTGATTGCTTTGGAAATCCTCGATTCTTTGCATACTCGTGTGGATAGCCGTTGATATACAGAGCCATCAGGACCAATTTGAAGAGCTTGTAACGGTCTCGCAGGGTACGTTGTGCTGAGAAATAATGTTAAATAAAAATAGGATACGTTGCGTCGTTTCCGAATTATTTAGCATTGAAGTTAGACAATCAGGCCGTTGTGAGCACAAATTCAAGCGGCCAGCCAGATTTAATTAGTGTCAGTTCTCACAGCATAGGTGATAGTGTACTAGACTGCTCAAGACTTTAGCTGGGGTTCAGTCTTCACTACTGCCGCATGTCCGATTTTTGTATCGCTCTGTTGTTCCGTTTTAGGAAACTAAACGAAGCACGTGTCTGGCGACATCGTCTCTGGCTGACATATTGAATCTGCGCAGCCAACTTCTTGCTTGTCTAACTTCAATGATAATTAATTCGGAAACGAGACAACGAGTCGTCTTTTCTTCTTAACAATTACTTCTCACGACAGCTCACCCTGCAACACTCTTACGAGCTTTTCAGACTGTTTAGACCACCCTGAACAAAGTTCCTCCTAATTTTTTTATTCGAGCTGACCATTCCCTACAACGGAGGAAACACTTGTTATGATCTGTTGAGTTCATTCTGATATTCGGAGCGTCCATTTAATCTCACAGATAAAAAGATACACAGTTTCCTTCTTGATATATGATGTCCAATCGTATTAACTGTAGTCCATACGTTCTGGCCACTTACAACTGTTTGCAGACCTCAGTTTAATTGTCTGCATTATTTCTCTACCGGGAAACGGGTCCAACTTAAAACGACATGATCCTATCTCTCCACATTCATAGATTGTTGTCTCCCGCAGGAGGAGTGTGGAACAAACTGAGCCTGTTCTTAATGTTTGGGAATATTTTGTATTCCCGCCTTCCAGTGCTTCTTGTGTCCCAGTCAGATTGCGTTCATCTAACGTCCAGGCTCGTAAGTACCTTTTATAAGTAATATGTATTCCTGTCGTACACACGATCATATTGTTCACCTCCCAATCAATACAACGCTGCCTTGTGACGTACCACGGTGTACATCGTACATAAACCGATAATAACCAGTAAACCCTCGACAGGTATATTGCGAAAGGTACCGACAAGCCTGAGAAATTCTCTCTACTGAACATTACAACTTGTAGCAAATAACTGATAAAGACCGTCACAGGATGACAGAGGAAACTACTGGCGAAATTTGTTGTTCTACGAGTCGGAATTTCTGCCAGCTAGTCCTCTGAACTTTCAATTTTTTCTTTCCTCCCAAGAGTTATATAGTCCATCCTCGGTTATCCCGGAATTCAGTTTGTTTACCTAGCAAAATACTTATACTGTGGGTCTTTCTTTTGGAGCAAACATACAATATCAACATTTTACATCGAGTTTTTGGCACAGCTCTGTTTCTAGTCTGTTACAAGCACTTCAGTTCCTATTCTCAGAGTGATAATTCTCCACATTCAGCCTCAGGGTAATATTACCCTTCTGATACTTTATTTCTTTGTGTTACTCAATTTCCTCCTATCGGTAGAATAGTGAATATGAATGTTTCTTTTTCCATCAGTATGTTAACCAGTACGTAATTTCCAGACCGAAGGCCATCTCACTGGCATGCCTTAACGTCCTGGTCCAAGGAATTGGGTTAATTTTGGTAATCCGTTCTACCTGTTTTCAAACGAGGCGAAGTAACTTCATAGATATTTACTGAAACTGTTGACAAATATTTTACATATCATTATTGCTTCCCAAGTAGAGGGTGTGACATTTATCACAACATGAGGTATTTTGATTCGTTTACTGCAATGTAAAGCTTCACCGTTTCGAGATGGCTTTTTGATTGTGTGGGTGCTAGAGGCAATAATTTAAATTTGCATTTTAGTACAATTTAATCTTATTTTCACATGGTTTAGCACTGTGAACGTTTGGGTGAATTAGTACGTAGCAACGCAAACGGGAGTTTAGTCAGATTTTTCATTCTTTTATTCTTAAATTACATTCGATCTCAATACTGTACTCATACCCTTTCTCCCGTATCACGGTGTTCTCTATATCAGGTGTTTTCTAGAAGGTAGGACCCTCTCATTTACGTAGTGTTCTGGTCTTCAGCAATTCTACGCACGTAATGAAAAGAAGGGTGTCTAAGTCGAAGTGGCGCTTGCCGTCGGCGTGTGGGGACAGAGTAGGTGGCTGCCATCGCGGCACACATTTCCGATATCTCGCCAGGGCCCCCTTGGGAGGCCGAGCCGTACACGGGTGTGGAAACGCCCAGCTGCGTGCCCCACTGCCACTCTCTTCCACTCACAAGCCTGCTGCTACATTCGCTACTTCACAAACGGTTCAATACAGACATGCCCTCTGATCAAGCTACGACAGTTCTGATACATTATACAACAGAGGGGCTATAGAAAGTCAAGCGCTGAACTCTTTAATTTTCAGTAAATGGGAAAGGGAATTTGTAAACGACAATAAGGCCACCGTACGAAAAGTTAATCTCTGCCCTGTAAGGGAACTCCGGTTGTTCTCGGGACAGTGAAGAAGTTGTATACGTGGTTCGAAGCAGTCATATGACCCCCACCCAACTTATGTCACGGCAGCAATGACCCAGCCGGTAACCAGTCCGCTTTAAGACGTCGTGGCATGTGGAAGTCTGCTGAGGCTGTACGCAGTGTAGCGCTTGGTTCCTGCAGATAGTTGTTTGTGCAGCAGGGAAGTGCCATGTTCACAGTAAGCAACATGCGTTAGAACAGAATCAATGACATACGCTGATCTGTAGATATACAGAGAGAGATTCTGTAACTTACTGTTCGAAGAGCCACTCGAAAAGATCACAGTAGGGCTCAGATTATACTGGGCGATTTACGGTATCAGTGGAAAGGAGTGGTCACAAAACTTTTGGCATGGTAAGCTCAATGGTAATCTTACAGCCACATACCCTCTCGTGTGACTGTATGTGGCTAAAGGCCGCCTTTTGTGTATGAAAACCCAAGCACACACACATGTTCCAAAAGCATTTCAACTGAATGACTAAGTCAAAAATGTGATCGTAGATGCACTGATTATTGCCTATTAACAAAGGTCAATCAAGTTTCCCCCAGCCTTGCTAACACACCATCTTTTAAACACAGCACTACACACTTAAGTATATCTACACTCAAAAATACCTGCAGCACGTAGGCAAAAATCTTTCGGTAAGACGTAAGGAAAACGCTTTAACAAAACAGAGCTAAACAGCAGCAAAGAGCTCGAAACCAGCATTGTTACCATCATGTATCATACATCCCAAACAAAGTCGATGAAGAATAGATTATCTATTGTTTTTTGAAATAATAAAGATTTTTCTATAACAGCAATAAAGAAGGAGTTGTAGCATATACCAGGTTAACGCCATAATTTAGTATTTAGAGGTCATTTTTCTTTCTAAACTCTATAATGTAAATATCTTCATACAATCATGGGAGAGTATACAACTTTGTAAAATTATAAAAAATAGATTTTTCCCATCTGTCAGAAGTATCATCAGACCCAGTGTGGTCGCGGACCCTCGTATGACATCCAGCATTGGCTACCCACTACTGTCATAAGCGCCCGTTGCCACCCCCCTACAGACCGTGGAAGCCAACGGCCTGGAATATGTACACAGTTTTACTATTTACTATATATTTTGGGGCAATGTACCCATAGGTTATAAACAGTTATGGTGGTTGGCTTTTGCTATGATGTAGTAATATTTTAAATTCTACTCACAGGTTGCGTGGACGATTTTCTACATATTACGTTTCCGTTCCATTTTTGCTGTCGTTCCTCTTCTTGTAATTTCCACTTGGGTTTTTTTCCACATTTCACAGCACTATTAACTGAATAGTTGTTTCGATGCAATGTTTTGTATTGTGTTACTGACTGTCGGATGTTATTGCCAAAGATTGAATGTTATTGTCAACTTTCGATTGTGATCTTGTTCTTTATGCATAGTGTGAAATAATATTTAGTTTGGTGAGCTGCTTTTTCGTGTCTATGTGTGTGTGTTTGTATGTATGTGTGTTCGTGTGTACAGAAGGCGAAGGGAGGTTTTATTTATTTATTTATTTATTTTTACTGCTTGTATGTGGGGTATGATTTTTATCTTCTCATTTCTTTTGTGCCTGTAGCAGGGAACCTGTACTGATGTGCGTTTGCTCATTTATCACATATTTGTTTTCAGCGATGGCTTTCTGAATGTGGAAGTTGTATTGCATTTGAATAGGATACTTGTCATGGTTGCTTACTCTCATTATTTTCCTTTCTGGTTCCAAGTTTGTAGAATCGGGGTTATCGTGTTTTAAATATTCTGCAAATGTGGAATGGTTTGTTTCGTATTTCCAGCACCTGATATATTCTTTGTACGGTGTTTTAAAATTCCTGCATGTCATTCCTATATATACTACATCACAAATTTGACATTCAAGTTTATATATTATTGAGCGCTGGAATTTATCCCTCTTGGTATTGGTTGGCTTATGTGAGATTGGAGAGTTTGCCTATTCTTATAACCCATATGGAACCCCTGCAACTCTTTGTGTTGATTTATGTGTGTATGTCATAGTGTATCATCTGGTTCTTTTCTGTGTGCTGTTGTCATTGTGCGTGTTTGTAAACTTGCTGCTTGTGAGTTATCTTGTATTCTGGAAGTGTTGTATTTGTTTTGTATTAGTGTTTTTATTTTTTGATTGAGCCTGTGTACTACATGTGTGTCATACCCATTGCTCCTAGCTATTTGTATGATTGTACTCATTTCTTTTTCATGTTTTCTCTTTTTGATTGGTTTCCTGTTTAATCTATGTAACGTATCTCTTAGTGCTGAAAGCTTCTGATTGTGGGGATGATTAGATGTGGAATGTATTATTGTGTCTGTGGCTATTGGCTTTCTAAAGATGTTAACGTATGGCTGCCATATTCTCTTTTATTATCATGTCGAGAAAATTTATTTAATTTTCATTTTCAAGTGTGAATTTTATGTTATGATGAGCTTTGTTGATTTCTGAGTGGAGTTCATCTATTTTTTTCATTTGGCTCATGTAACAGACAAATAACGTCATCCACATATATGTACCAGTATGCGATTTTAAAACTTTCAATAGTGGTTATCTTTTCAAATATCTGATTTTCTAGATTACTGATGAAAATGTTTGCTAATGTTTCTCATATTGGGGATCCCATGGGCAGTCCATTATTTTGTAGATAATATTCATTCTCGAACTGAAAGTAGTTTTGTTTTGTTGTCAGTCTGAGCATATTTGTTATTTCTTTCATTGCTTCTGTGGTTAGGTTGCTGAAGGATGTGAGATTTTGTTTTTTGATTTCTATTGTTTCTGTTATATGGATGGAGACACACATATTTTCTGTGTCGAATGTAATCTGTGATGCTGTGTATATTCTTTATGTGTTCTATTAGGTTTCCTGTGTTTATCACTGTTCTGTTGTTTTCTATTTTATAGTGTTTTGTTTCTAACCTTTGGAGATGTTTGGCTATGTGGTGCTGTGGGGCTTTCTTGAAGTTAATAACAGCTCTCATTGGCATACCAGCTTTATGTATGTATCGTTGGCTGTGGAGTGTTGGTCTTTGTGGGTTTTCAGTGTTATGTATATTTCTGTTTGTGTGTGTGTGTGTTTTCAATGTTTTGCAATGTCCGTTTCAGGTTTGCCTGGAACCGTGTAGTTGGATTTGACTTCAGTTTTTGCATAGCGTTGGTATTTATATATTCCTTAGTTTTTGTGACGTATTGCTCTTAGTCCATGAGCACTGATACATTTCCCTTGTCTGCTTTTGTTATTAGTATGTTGTTGTTTATTGACTTTTGTTTAAACCTTTTCATGGTGGCTTCTTCTGTTTGGTTATTCTTATTGTGTGTCTGCTGTTTTTGCTTTGTTATGCCTTCTATTTCTTTTTTTACTAGTTCTCTTGTCAGTCCTAGGTTTATTTCACAATTAGTTTGTTGTTCTTCAAATGTAAGGACGTCTTCGGTTTCTACTCTCTTCGCCTTCTGGACAACCCCTCCCCCATACACACACACCCACACCCACAAAGCAGCTCACCAAAATAAATATTATTTCACACCAAAACACACACACATGCGTAAATAAACAGATCACATTCGAAAGTTGGCGATAACATTCGATCTTTGCAATAACATCCGACAGTCGGTAACAAAAGCAAAACATTGCATCAAAACAAATGTTCAGTTCCTAGTGCTGTGAAAAAAAAGACCCAAGTGGCATTTATAAGAAGAGGAACGACACGTTAAATGGAACAGAAACGTAATATGTAGAAAATCTTCCACGCAAGAACTGTTTATACACTATAGGTACATTGTTCCAAAATGTAAACTAAATAGTAAAAATATGTACATATTCCAGGCCACTGAAAATGCCTTGCAGAGAATAAAGGTGGACTGTATGACACGAAAATTGTGTTTCATTCAGATGTAGTCAGACGGTCCAAAAAGTAAAAATTATCAATATAGCGTAATGGTAGGAACATGTGATTAAAGCTTTATTATATGATTTTCTATAAACAGCAGTTTTCTTTCTAACTGTGTTTGGGTCAAAATGTCTGTCACTGTGGGCTACTGAAGGAGACCGTACTTGGCGGTGCAACCATTCGACATTTCACTCATAGAGTGACCTTTTGTAAGCACTTTTGCTAATGCGACACGTTGATATTCACTCCAAACAACATTTATAGCTATTAGATTTGAGAAATCATGTCAGGAACATAGAAAGCGAGACCATCAGCACAGCCATGGAAGCACGTTTTTACAACACAGATCAGCAGGTATTACTGTTCTTATGTTCCAAATAAATATGAGAATGAGCCAAACGATAATCTTAAGCGTGCAATAAGGAAGCAAAAAATGGTGCAATGTAGTATCTACCTCGGAAAACATGTTCGCAATAGTGTACCATATTTTAACTAGACTGCTGCATCGTGCAGATGCACAAACGCCAGCTCTGTAACAGTGTAAAGAAGCCCGTCTCAGCAGATGCTTGCACCAGTGACAAACGGCGCTGTTCTATTGTGTTACTACCAAATGGAAGAGTTAAATCTATAAAAAATTCAGCACTGAATGAAGGACCATTCTTGTGACGCCTACTTTTCACAGGGACAAAGCTATGAACTGCAGCCGATACCCTTTCTTGAGTGACACACAACGTGTTATGAGTCAGGAAAACACTTCTGCTTTTGACAACACCATGTAGAAAAACCGTCGAGTCACACTGGGTGATACCATAGCGATTGTAGACGTTACTCACCGTTCAGTATGCCACACTGTCCATGGTATACTCAAATTTCGCAAACAGAGGTTATTCACCGTTCAGTATGCCACATTGCCCATGATATACTCAAATTTCGCAAACTGTCATCATGACGGGAGCCTCAGTCTCTGACTCCTGAAGTGCAGTATTGACATATGGATCCCTGTAATCAAATCCTGCGACGCAATCAATTACCAGGCGAAGCCTTAAACGCAAGAACAATAATGGACGTCCGAAAATGGGGCCATGATCATTAACCAGAAACGATGAAACGGAAAAGAGAATGGCACAAAGAAATTTCGACACTTGCACCAACACAGAAAGACTGCGCCTTTCAACAATCGCGCAATCAAACACAACAAGTTCGAGTGTTGCGCCATGTACTCGCCACAACCGTCTCCGAGCGATTTATACATTATGAGCTTGGAGGAATGGTCAGTATTCAGGGATACTGGAAGAATGATCGTTTGAAGCAAAGTAATCCGTATGGATATGTGTGCTACTAATAATGGTTTCCGCGACAGAACAAGTTTAATGTACATCACTATTTATTTTCTGTACTACTCAATAGGTGGTCAGGTTTACACACATTCACCAATTAGTAAACATTACAACAGAAGTTTTAAAAAGTATCAACTGAAAAATACGTATCGTTAAGACATTCAGCTGTAAGAATTATCGAACTCGTCACTTGACAGTTGTTGTACTGTTCACAATAAATGCTGGAATACCCCATGACACGACAAAACAGTTAATCTTGAGTATTCACCTTTCGTTTGTACACAACAAACTTCATACAACTCCAAAAAAAAAAAAAAAATTATGGCGTAAACTGTGGCGATCTTGGTGGCGAGTTAATTATATCAATAAGACCAATCCAGCGATAATGGTAACTATGGTTGTCATATCACCTCACGCGTCTAGCAAATTGTGGAGGGGAGCAGTAATGCTGTACTGTAATCCGCGTGGCTAAAGGAACGCGGTTGGTGTTCCCAAGAAAACGCCAGTAATTTTGTCGCGTTATGCGCTCTTGTAAAATGACTGGTCTTATCAAAATGTAACCAACCATACTGCACCAAACAGTAATCGAGAAACGAACGTGGAAACTGGTTTCCGCTGTAGCATGTGGATTATCCTGCGATCATCGATGATTATTAAGTGTGTTGTTTATTCCATTCGGCGTAAACGTTGCTTCATCAGTGAATAGTGTTAATGGAAGCAAATGACGATTTTTATTTAACCACTGATCAGATTCAAGTCACGTGGCGTTGTCGCCAATGTGGAGATTTTGGACACGCTACAAGTGAAATGGGTAAAGTTTTCAGCAAGTAATGTTGGCCATACACGTGTTTGTGAGTCACTGATAGGAGCAGAGACTCTCCGTATGCTCTTAGTAGGACTATGCTGCACCACTACAACAATGTGTCGCTCTTCCTGCACAGGTTATATAACTACAGGGGCAGAAGGAAAATGTAAAGTTCGAAGAATTCCTGTTCCACACAGTGTCCCGAAAACTCTGTTAGGTACTCTACGATCAGGAATTCGACATCTCACAAAGTGCCGACGGTATTGTTCGACAGTAGTAGGATCACTACCAACGCATAAACCATATACATACAGCTTACCTGTGTATTCTGCATGAGTGCAAATGTGTGGCATATCAGCCGGCGCCTGTATAGACACAATTAACACACGCCTCTCTCTGACACAGTCTCTCGAACTATTCCATTCACAACACGTGATGAACAACCACGCGTTGAACAAGCAAGTCTAATAGCAAAAATACATTACAAACAGAGAGTCTAAAAGCGACGATGTAGGTTGCGCTAGAACAACACATCAAAGAGGTGCGGGCCACTAACACAAAAACGAATGTACATTAAATATTTTCTGTCTCGGAAATCATTCAGAATATCACACACGTCCACGTGAAGTCTTTTGCTTCAACTGAGCGTTCCAGCCATGACCTTGAATATTGACCTTTCCAGCTGAGACACTTTGTATACATTTGTGCTATTTAAAAAAGCTTTTATCTTTATGAGAACTGGGTCCATAGTATTTAAATAACTGTATGCGAACATTTTATCTTTACTTAATAGGATTCCTGTTTCTCAGTTCGCCACATCGCTTGTATTCAGACGGCATGTGGAAGTACGGATACACTTACACCACCTTACATATCTGCGTTCAGACTGCTGGAAACTAGCTCCAGCATGTCAGGACTTAACGTTGTAGGGTGAGCTTTACTATCCCACGTAAGTACTAAATATGATATCAGATTTATCGTTCCGTTGCTTTATTTAGTACTAGCGTATTTCATATTGTCGCAATGTTGGCTAGAAATTGACAAATTGCCGCAGTTTCTATCGGAATAAATTCTTTTAACAGCCTTTAGCGCAAGGACAGCACTCTATACTCAAAGTAGTACTGGGTGGTAACATGTTCCGCTGTGCTCAGAAATTATGCCTCATGCTACTTGAGTGATTGGGCAGTCTCCCGGCCTCGGAAGTTAGGGCTGGCGAAATTCCAATGAGCAAAGAGGAGGAGACAATATATCTATATGGCACTTTGGCACAATGAATAATATTTTCGGTTTGTCCGTTGATTCACCACTGTATTAAGAATATATCGCACATGGCTACTGGTAAAGTAAAAACTTTTACTGACGATGCTGTTGTCTTCTGAGAAGTGTCGTAAAAAGAATATAAGGAAGTCCACTACGATAGTTGTGTTATTTACACTTAACATAATTAATGTAATATCGCTTAAAGTGTGCATATATTTGAAATGTCGTATGTTAACAGTACAAAAAAGGTTGATTACCACGTCAGTAATAAATCTCTCTCATCTGCCACATGGAATAAATACGCCGACGGAAAAAATTGTAAGAACAAGAAGGAGTTGTTCGACATGAACGAAAGTTCGTAGGTTTGTTTCTACATCTGAAAGATAGATTCTGTTCAAATTTCGCACCCGCTGCATAAGAGTAGCGCTTGTAGTGCCACTATGAGACTGAAAATCAGGTTTCCTTTAAATACACGCTGTAACAGTGGCGTTAGCTAACTTTGAGAATGGAAGTGATGACTTGATGTTAGTCAAGAATGCCTTCAATGCGACAAAGACGCCATTATCAACACCTCATTAACTTTCAGTGGGATCTTGAAATAGTACTATGAGAAGCTGAATTTTCCATCTGCGATATTACAGAAATACTTGGCAGGAATGTAGCCATATGACTCCTGGCAGCGGTGATCATGGGAATGTACGATTGCAAGAAAACCGGGCTCTGAACGCGGCACTACAGAAGACCATTGTGTTCGGCAGTGGCGGATTGAAAAGTTTTGCGCGCCTAGGCTCACCATCTTATATGCTCCTCCCCACCCCTCCCCCCCCTTTCCAAATAAAGCGATGTTTAAGTAATAACTATTACACGATCACTTTACAATTGCCGCTTTTTCTTTCTTTTTTGGCGGGGGGCGGGGGAGCGCTGTGAGCTGTTTCCGTACTCTGCCATTCGTTGTTCTGAAGGACGCGTCAACGGCCTAGTTGCACTCAATCAAAATGTAATATGGTTCCTGAACAGTACTTGGTGTACGGCCGCGGATAAAACAAACTTAAAACTGCATTGTGTTACACATTCGTCTGTCGAAAGACAACAGAAACGAACACAAGGAAAAAACGTTTCTTTTATGGTCTAAAAATTCAGCAGAGCGTGTAAGAGACAATGGATTTTTGTTATACATTCACTTTTAATATGTTCTTTTACACGAACCCGTTGAAAATGAAAAAAAAAGTTGTGTTACAATCTAAAAATTGAAGTGAACGTGTCATACATTAGAAATTAATAAGTACTTTTACAGAAATGAGTTCAAAATTAAAAATTAAATTGTCGTTTTACGATCTAATAACTTCATTGTGTAGCAGATAAGAAAAACACGTTCGGTATTAACCCTTAACCCGAAACCTCTCTGAAATGTGCGTAACTGGAAACATGCGGTCTCTCAGACCACCTAATATCTTACATCACAGAACTCCACATAAGTTTACAGAAATCAGGTAAATAGTTAATTCATGTTATAGGTAAATTTAATACTTTTCAGCCCATATAAACATTTTGCTGTTTAAATTATATACAATAAACACGAAATATCACAAGTACGTGCAGTCATTCAGTGTCAGATTTCATATGATTTTCACCACTGTTATATCAGACAATATATTCCTAAATATAAATAAAATATTGCAGAAAATGTAAAAAAAGATAATCAACTGAACTGAAATATTAAATCATATCTCTTTTGCACAGTCGACACACATCTTTCTGCTGCATTCCAGGCAAACTGGGTGACCACACTTGATGCATTCATACGCCGTTTTCCTCTTCTTGGACGCAGGGCAGTTCATACACGTCTTCCTTTTTTCCATTCTATCACTTGGTATGCCTTCGCTTGATTGCTGAGTGTCTCCTAGAACTTCGTGGAACATTTACTTCATCCTTCTGGGTAAATTTTGAATTCCTAGGCGTCTTCCTAGGTGTGGCTCTATCAGCTCCATGGCCAGACTCTGCAAATCACATTTCAGTGCCTAACAGATGGTTTATTTAACCTTCTTCACAATTATCTGTTATTCCTATCTCGTATAGTGCGCGAAAAGAACGAACACCTATATCTTTCCGTACGAGCTCTAATTTCCCTTATTTTATCGTGCTGATCGTTTCTCCCTATGTAGGTCGGTGTCAACAAAATATTTTCGCATTCGGAGGAGAAATTTAGTGACTGGAATATCGTGAGAATATTCCGTTGCAATGAAAAACGCCTTTGTGTTAATGATGTCCAGCCCAAATCTTTTATCATTTCAGTAACATTATCTCCCATATTTGTGATAATACAAAGCGTGCTGCCCTTCTTTGAACTTTTTCGATATACTCCGTTGATCCTGTCTGGTAAGGATCCCACATCGCGCAGCAGTATTCTAAGAGAGGACGGACAAGCGTAGTGTAGGCAGTCTCCTCAGTAGATATGTAACATTTCCTAAGTGTCCTGCCAATAAAACGCAGTCTTTGGTTATCCTCCCCCACAATATTTTCTATGGGTTCCTTCCAATTTAAGTTGTTGGTAATTGTAATTCCTAGGTATTTAGTTGAATTTATGGCCTTTATATTTAATTGATTTATCGTGTAACCAAAGTTTAACGGATTCCTTTTAGCACTCATCTGGATGACCTCACACTTTTCGTTATTTAGGGTCAACTGCCAATTTTCGCACCATTCAGGTATCTTTTCTAAGTCATTTGCAATTTGTTTTGATCTTCTGATGATTTTTTTAGTCGATAAACGACAGCGTTATCTGCAAACAGCCTAAGACGACTGCTCAGATTGTCTCCCAAATCATTTATATACGAGTAGATAAGGAACAGCAAAGTGCCTATAACACTACCTTGGGGAACGCCAGAAATCACTTCTGTTTTACTCGATGACTTTCAGTCAATTAGCATGAATTGTGACCTCTATGACAGGAAATCACAAATCCAGTCACATAACTGAGACGATTCTCTATAAGCACACAATTTCACTACAAGCCGCTTGTGTGGTACAGTGTCAAAAGCCTTCCACAAATCCAGAAATACTGAATCAATCTGAAATACCCTGTCAATAGTACTAAACACATCGTGCGAATAAAGAGCTAGTTATGTTTTGCAAGAAAGATATTTTCTAAATCGAACTTGACTGTGTGCCAATAGACCGTTTTTTCAACGTAATTCATAATGTTCCAATATGCTGATGCATATCAACGTTAATGATATGGGCCTGTAATTTAGTGGATTACTCTTACTACCTGTTTTTAATATTGGTGTGATCTGTGCAGCTTTCCGGTCTTTTGGTATGGATCTTTGTCAAGCAAACGGTTGTATACGAATGTTAAGTATGGAGCTAATGCATCAGCATACTCTGTAAGGAACTTAGTTGGTATACATACAGTCAGAACCAGAAGACTGGCTTTTGTTAAATGATTTAAGTTACTTCACTACTTCGAGGATATTTACTTTTGCGATACCCTTGTTGACATCTGTTCTTGTTTAGAATTCTGGAACATTTGATTCATCTTCTTTTGTGAGGCAATTCGAAAGCCTGTGTTTAGTAACTCTGCTTTGGCAGAACTCAAAAATGGTTCAAATGGCTCTGAGCACTATGGGACTTAACATCTGTGGTCATCAGTCCCCTAGAACTTAGAACTACTTAAACCTAACTAACCTAAGGACATCACACACATCCATGCCCGAGGCAGGATTCGAACCTGCGACCGTAGCAGTCGCGCTTTGGCAGAACTGTCTTCGACAGTATCTCCATTGCTATCGTGCAGAGAAGGCATTGATTGTTACTTGCCACTAACATACTTCACATGCCTCCAGAATCTTGCGAGAGGACAAGTTACTCTCTCACCTGTTTTCCACATATAGAAAATTACTAAAGATTTCATTACAACCTGACACACCTTGAGCGAGACTCTTGAAAGTTAATGGCCTGAGCAGATGTTGATGTAGCCTGGTAGGGCGCTAAAAGCATGAAGTACTTTTATGATTCTTAGCTTTTAGAAACGGCTTGTTGGGAGTTGAAAGCAATTGGCGGTGAGTCCATCCCTTAGTATATCTTTTCAGACAGGCCGACAGCCATAGAAGACAGACAGGGCAGCCCCTCGTCGAGACAGGTCTCCAGCAGAAGGTTGCGCTACCTGCTGCGGCGCCAGCGGACGCCTGGGCTGGGGCGACGGTCTGAAAGAACACGTCTGTACAGTGGAGTCGTAAACCGGGCATAGTGTGCAGAGCCATGTGTGATAAAATTCACCTGTTTTCATGTTCGTCGATAGTGCAAATAGGCCAGTGAACCACTTCCCATGGCCGCCTCGATTGTATAAGAAAAATCAGGCGTCTGAGAAACGTTTGCAGATAGAATCTTTATTACACCTTGTAAGGTGGCGTGGTCTGTTGATCTTCATATCTTGCATATTCCATCCTCACAGTCGTATTCTGCACATCCAGACCCTTCATTTGAACCCAAACTCAGTAAGGTAGCGTCAGTTTTATATGAATTCATGCAAGCGATATGCAAATCTAATAAGTAAATTACAAGTGCGCACCGAGGTTGAAAAAGTCGAGGCTGGCGTACACAACATGATGGCCACAGGAATTTTCGTTCTATGGAGGCGGCGGGCCAGCTGGGAGGCCTGTCCCATCAGAGGGGTGGGTCGGTGCACACCTACTTCGGTTGGAACGACCACCGAGAGAGGGACAGCGTTTGCAGAGAGAAAGGATAACAACCCCGTGTTCGACTTAAAAGCAAATTCTGCTACATTGTGTGGGAGCGATCACAAGTCCCATTTTTTGACAGACTGACTGCATAGTTACGGAGTTCTCACAGGAGGACAGTATATGCCTAACGGAGATGCTACATCTTTCCGCATTGGTTGCCTCAAGCGAAACGTCATTCTCCTGTTTAAAAGAGCAACGCTGATCGGCGGAATATTTCTGATGCAGAGAGCCAGAGGAGTGACGGAGGACAGTGAATGATATAGCCTTGCAACTTTTCCAGAAAAAGGGGCCGTTCCGTTGTCGCTCTTGGAGCGGGAACATGTAACGAGAGCGAGTGTGCTCGTTTGTGTACGCAAAGAGCGAGGAACAACGTCTCTCCTCAGTACTTCACTGAGAGAGCACCTCTGTCGTTAGCGAATCGGAGTGATACTCTATATTGAGTCTCTAGTGATCATGCGTTGTTCACTGTGTTGGCCGCCACACTTATTGTGCAGTGTGATCAAGGACAGAGTACTAGTTAAATGCCTGTGAGGGAATACTGAGTGGCATCACAGTGTACCATGCCAATAGTTAGACTAGGGGCGGATAGGAGTCCTTGACTTCATACAGGTATAGGGAGAGTTTGATTGGCGAAGGCCAATCCAGATAGAAAGAGGTAGTTGTGTTATTTGTCAGCAGCGATCGACGTAGGCAGCAGTCATCGCAGCTCACGGTATTGTCCGCTACAGCGTATGCAAGCCCCATCTGTCCTCCATAACAGTACACTCCATTACATTTATCACACGACAGCCTTGACCGTACCTAGAAAAGTTATTCAAGTTGTGTAGGAGTGGCTCTCTGCCATTCTGCCGAGTAAATAACATTCTTAAAGAAAATAGAGAAAAACTATGTAAATTAATAGCATTCCTATCCATAAGAGGCAATCTACTGTTTCTAAAAGAACCCGGAAATTTATTAATTTATAAGAAGAACTTTCACTTGATTTCTCAGAATTTTTTGCAATAAATAATATTTTTCGTTCGTTTAATGTTTTTCTTACACTAACTAGCAATACTCCAGTAACCAAGTAATCTACTAGTTACATAAGAATGTAGAATATTTTTGTGTCTTTTCCTAACAGCGGATGACTCCAGAAGATATTTGTTGCTGAATGTTTTTCAAGCAGTTCTTGTTGGTACATTAGGAACGTCTATCTGACTTCTGTAGTAGTGTGAGGTGGAGATCGTTTATTGCAGGAGCCAAAAGGTACTGGTTGGATCAATCTATTGCATAACTTGACAAAATAAAACCCACACACTCACAGAACCTCATAGCTAGAACTAACAGGCTCCAAGGAGCAGGCTATTTATATACACTACTGGCCATTAAAACTGCTACACTAAGAAGAAATGCAGATGATAGATGGGTATTCATTGGACAAACATATTTTACTAGAACTGACATGTTATTACATTTTCACGCAATTTGGGTGCATAGATCCTGAGAAATCACTACCCAGAACAACCACCTCTGGCCGTAATAACGGCCTTGATACGACTGGACATTCAGTCAAACAGGGCTTGGATGGTGTGTACAGGTACAGCTGCGCATGCAGCTTCGACACGATACCACAGTTCATCAAGAGTAGTGATTGGCCTATTGTGATGAGCCAGTTGCTCGGCCACCATTGACCAGACGTTTTCAGTTGGTGAGAGATCTGGAGAATGTGCTGGCCAGGGCAGCAGTCGAACATTTTCTGTATCCAGAAAGGCCCGTACAGGACCTGCAACATGTGGTCTTGCACTATCCTGCTGAAATGTAGGGTTTCGCAGGGATCTAATGAGGGGTAGAGCCACGGGTTGTAACACATCTGAAATGTAACGTCCACTGTTCAAAGTGCCGTTAATGCGAACAAGAGGTGACAGAGACGTGTAACCAATGGCAGCCCATACCATCACGCCGGGTGATATGCCAGTATGGCGACGACGAATTCACGCTTCCAATGTGCGTTCACCACGATGTCGCCAAACACGGATGCAACCTTCATGATGCTGTAAACAGAACCTGGATTCATCCGAAAAAATGACGTTTTTCCATTCGTGCACCCTGGTTCGTCATTGAGTACACCATCGCAGGCGCTCCTGTCTGTGATGCAGCGTCAAGGGTAACCGCAACCGCGGTCTCCGAGCTGATAGTCCGTGCTCCTGCAAACGTCGTCGAACTGTTCGTGCAGATGGTTGTTGACTTGCAAACGTCCCCATCTGTTGACTCATGGATCGAGACGTGGCTGCACGATCCTTTACAGCCATGCGGATTTGATGCCTGTCATCTTGACTGCTAGTGATACGAGGCCGTTGGGATCCAGCACGGCGTTCCGTATTACCCTCCTGAACCCACCGATTCCATATTCTGCTAACAGTCATTGGATCTCGACCAACGCGAGCAGCAATTTCGCGATACGATAAACCGCAATCGCGATAGGCTACAATCCGACGTTAATCAAAGTCGGAAACGTGATGGTACGCATTTCTCCCCCTTACACGAGGCATCACAACAACGTTTCACCAGGCAACGACGGTCAACTGCTGTTTGTGTATGAGAAATTGGTTGTAAACTTTCCTCGTGTCAGCACGTTGTAGGTGTCGCCACCGGCGCCAACCTTGTGTGAATTCTCTGTAAAGCTAATCATTTGCATATCACAGCATTTTCTTCCTGTCGGTTAAGTTTCGCATCTGTAGCACGTCATCTTCGTGTAGCAATTTTAATGGCCAGTAGTGTAAAAATCTTTGAGATTGTATCTGATCGCTTATTGCCATGGGAAGAGACATGACTTCGCAAAAAATGATCTTCCCCTCTGCGAAAACTTCTAAAGGCCGGTAACTGGCGGTTTCTTTTTTTCCAGAGACGCAGGTTTCTTAACTTTTGCCCTGGTTCAACATAAGTTTGTGCTGTCGTGTGGGAGAGGAGATTTAGTGTCTCTAGAGCCCTGTGATTAGCTGAAGACAGGGTGAAGGCGGTGTCTTTCGTGCACTTTACGGGAAAACGAACCTTTTTTCTGGAGGCGTGCGAGACACTAGGGTGTGGGACTTTGGTCTGGTAAGAGACTTCTGGTCAAACTCTGGCATGTGTGGTTGGTACTTGGCACCTATCCTTAGACGGACTTCACTTGCGAGCAGTTTAGATTGGGGTGCCTCTGATGATGTTCTTACTGTACCGACCGTCTGACTCCAGACATCTCCGACTACTCGTTGGCCGAGGGCATACTTATTCGTTTTTAGTTTACCAGTCTTGACGTTTGGTACGCTTGTGCGCTCTATCGTATAAGTTAGCCAAATTAGTCCTTGGTACAACCAGTGAACGGGTGTGTCACACACTACTGTGACTTCAGGGCTGTGGTAGAGAGTAAATTGCGATCCGTCTGTCAGATCACTAAGCTGTAAGATTTTTGCATGTCTTTCGTGGCCATGATCGGTTCACAGGTGCCACCTCCGAGTCTCACCTCCACCACACGCATCTCGCCAGCTGCAAGTTACATTGCTGTACGTAGCTAACAGGGTAACGTAAGGCCGCTCCGGCATTGTCAGGGCGTACAGACCTCAATTTCCACTTGCTATCACCTGCAACTGTGTGGAGAAACTTCAGTAGATTTGATCAATCAAAGTCTGCTCAGCGTCAGATCAATTCAGATTGTGTTATCCAAATTTTTCGGGCCAGAGTACTTGACTCACTCCACTAGTTAAAGTGTCTCAGCCATCCAGGATCCTTGTCCTGTGTAGTCTTACATCACCTGTTAGTTGTTTACGTTATTCAATCAGTAACTTGCTTAGTACAATTTACGTCTGTTTTAGGAAAATAAATGTTGTGAAACGTCCCCTGAGAAAAATTATATATGACTGTGCTTAAATTGACACACAATATTTTTTAGCGCAACGCAATCTGACGTTCAGTAATCCCTACAAAAGAATGGCCCTTTCATGAATCACTTACCTCACAAAATTCTTCGTTACTCGAACTACTGCAATACAGCGAGCCCCAAAACTGCCGGCTAAATGAAAGATTCTAACTACTGAAGGCACTAACTACTGATAGGCATAGTTAGCAAATGAAAGATTTTGATAGAAAAAAATATGTATTTACCTTAATATTGTTCAAAAGTCATGTTATATATATCAGTTCATGACATCCAGTCTTACAGATTTACTGTCTCTGCCCAGATCATCCGCTCTCACAACACCGCCATCTCACTCCCCACATCCACCACTGCTGGCGGCTCACCTCCAACTGCGCAACGCTACGCGCTGTTCACAGCCAACTGCCCAACACTACAATAATGCAAACCAGCCACAGACTGCACACAGCACAGCCAGTGATTTTCATACAGAGCGTTACGTGGCGTTGCCAAAAAGAAAACCTAAACAGCCTACTTACAGTTGTTAATACACTAAACTTTTGCCTACATCTCAATCATTTTTAATAGTCTCACTTGGGTTACATCTCAATCTCTTTGGATTTTCTGCCACATTTCGAGACAAAGTTTTGTTGTGGAAACTATTATAAGCATCTCACATTGGCGTCCGAGTTTAACTTCGAGCTTCAATAAAAGATCGCCAATCTTGGCGATGTTGCGTCTGTTTAATTTTGAGATGTTTGTTTCGTTGTTTCTGCAGCAGTGTTCTAACCCGTTTTGTGTACCAAGGAGGATCAGCTCCGTCATTTGTTAATTTATTTGGTATAAATCTCTCAATTGGCTCAAATGGCTCTGAGCACTATGGGACTTAACTTCTGAGGTCATCAGTCCCCTAGAACTTAGAACTACTTAAACCTAACTAACCTAAGGACATCACACACATCCAAGCCCGAGGCAGGATTCGAACCTGCGACCGTAGTGGTCGCGCGGTTCCAGACTGCAGCGCCTAGATTCTCTCGGCCATTCCGGCCGGCTCTCTCAATTGCTGATGATACTATTTCTTTGAATGCACGCCACATCTGGTCTCCACTTATATTATTATTTTGGAAGGAATGGAATTGTCTCGCAGGAGGGCGTCCAGGCCATTTTTATCTGCTTTTTTGAATAGGTATATTTCTCGTTTACTTTTGGAGTATTTGTGGATTACAATATTCATTCTCACTACGATAACCCTGTGTTCACTAATGCCTGCATCCGTTTTGATGCTCGTTATTAACTCAGGATGATTTGTTGCTTAGATGTCAAATGTGTTTTCACTACCGTTTACTATTCGCGTGGGCTCATGCGCTAACTGTTCGAAATAATTTTCAGATAATGCGTTTAGCAAAATTTCGAATGATGTTTTATGCGAACCTCCGGAATTAAACATGTATTTTCGCCAACATATCGAGGGTAAATTAAAGTCACCACCAACTATAATCATATGATTCGGGTACCTGTTTGAAATAAAACTCAAGTTTTCTTTGAACCTTTCAGCAACTGTATCAACTGAATTGGGAGGTCGATAAAAGGATCCAATTACTATTTTATTCCGGTTGCCAACAACGACCTCAGCCCACACTAACTCACAGGAAGTACCTACATCAATTTCGCGACAAGATAAACTATTTCTAACAGTAACAAACACGCCACCCCCAACCGTGTTTAGCCTAACCTTTCGGAACACAGCTAGGTTCATTGCAAAAATTTCAGCTGAGCTTACCTTCGCCTTTAGCCAGCTTTCATTGCCTATAACGAATTATCAGTGCTTTCTATTAGCGCTTGGAGCTGTGGTACTTTCCCAACACAGCTACGACTATTTACAACTGTTATTCCGATGGTTCCTGTATCTACGTTCTTCCTATGTTCAGCCTGCACCCTTTCTGACTGAAGCCCTTGTTATGTTTTCTCGAGATCCTCTAACCTATAAAACCGCCCAGTCCACGCCACACAACCCCTGCTACCCGCTTAGCCGCCTCGTGTGTGTGGTGGACACCTGACCTATTCAGCGGAACCCGAAACGCAACCACCCTTTGGCGCCAGTGGAGGAATCTGCAGCCTACACGGTCGCAGAACCGCTTGAGCCTCTGACTCAGACCCTCTATAGGTCCGCAATCCGTCATACTGTGTAAACACTCACACCTATTGGTACCCGGTCCTGTATATAAAAAAAATGCTATATTGGTAATTCCATTCAGTTTCTGAAGTATTAGTCATGCAAAATGCTACGTTCTTAATACTCTAATGCAACATATATTTGTCCAACGTCAGACATACAACCACCCCGCAAGTTTCCTACCCCGATCAGTACAGTGACAAACTTTAAAATGATAAAACTACCTCCTTATACGCTATTCTGATGACCTGGGATGGCATCGTCATCGCATAACCACCGCTCGAGCTGATTATAAACCAAATAGAACTAAGTCGAGAGACTGCTGTCCTGTCTCTTAGGAAAATAATAGATTTTATATGTCTTTTTAAGTCAGAAACATACATAGCCTCGATCAAACTTTTCGCATCACTCGTGCTTATAATTAGTAATAGTATCGGTTTTGACGGATGCAGCTATGTCTCACTAGGAAATGGAGTGAGGAATAACCAACATTAATATTTTCGACAGCTGATACACTGAGGTACACCCGCACCCTGCTGTTCGAAAATGCACACGAAGACACACCATGATCAGTAGCCAAAGGAGACGTATCAGTCTTGTTGGTGTTTACAGTAGCATTCCTCTTCCAAAAAGAAGTCCTAGTCGGCTGTTAGGTAGTTTTGCTCGTGTGTAGGATAATATAACAATTTCGTCCTAACATCTCTCGAATACACCCCTCTGTCATTGGTTAAGGTGATACATGTGACATCGGTACACTCTTCTACAGAACACTCTAGGAAATGGCTTAAGTCTGATAAACGTATTGATTCTTCACCTTCATACTTAACGAATAATGTTGTTTGTGAGACGCAGCCATAATTTGGTGATATCTATATTCAACTGCATGTGTGACAACACAGCTATGGATTGGGATACATATGTTTGGCATGCTTTAATATAGCGCCTCTATGAAATACTTACGTCGCCTTTGTTGGAGTATGTATTACAAAAACCCACATAATATATCGGGGGAGGGAGAGGGTTAAATCTGAGCAGAGCATAATTTTTAAGCTTTTCACTGGCTTGAGTGTCCAGGTACCCCCAACCCACCTCAGTTCACCGCTTTATGTGGTACTTTTTATCTAATTTTATATATCCTCGTTCAACGTAGGTAGGTTTGCAACCTTATTTGGAGAGTTTACATATTTCATCGTATTTCCCTCAATTTTACGTATTTCTCATCAATTTTTCGTAATTATACTAGGTTTTCGTCGATTTTTCCAGATTTTATGTCATTTTTCATTTTTTAAATACATTTCCGTACGTATACCGTTATACTGTTGGCATATCCATGCGTTGTTTGATTTTATATGAGGATATCTTGTGTCCTATACACCAGCCTTCGAAAAGATCCTATAAATTCCTTCTTCCCGCTGATCTTTATCCCTGCATTTTGGATATGGAGATAATGAAAACTATAGTAACACTCGCCTCATACCTAGATGAGACCCCACAAGAGGTACAGATAGGAAACTCGTAGTCTGGATACAAATCCCTGTTCTACTACAGTACATCAGAGAGCTTACCTGGAGACTCATGTAGCAATGCACTTAATGAAAATTCCAAGTCTGGCATGGTTCTGCATGTTCATCTGACGTCCACTCTACTGTGTAGGGATCTGTAACAGGGAGCTGATGTGTGTACAGAGTGGATTTCTGCTGCTGCTCTGATATTTTTCCGTAAGTATATGCTCTTATTGCTTACCAGATGAGCTTCACTATTTTTCTTCACACCTGACAGGCTGAGAAAAACACATGGCGTAATAGGGGGGTGCTGGTGGGCGTGGTTTGGGGGGTAACTAACAGATCAATTTAATTACTTTGTGTATCAATTACGTATCAAAATTGCACCCATATCGCCATATCCCTACTACTATCGCTTGTGCAGAACTCAGCCTGTCCTTTTTTGTCATGATATACTGTGAACTGTGGTTGAAGTACAATAGGCAGATTCCATGTTTCTTGATTTCCGGAAAGCATTTGACATGGTACCCCATTGATGGCTTTTAAAGAACGTACGGACATATGAAACAGCTTCACAGACATGTGAGTGGTTCGAAGACGTTTTAAGTCTTAGAACCTAGTTTGTTGTACTCGATAGCGAGTGTTCATCAGAGACAAGGGAATCGTCAGGAATGCCCCAGGGAAGTGGTATTTTTTTACTGACTTCTGTTGGTTTCAAGCAAATTCCATTTGACCATCTACAGTGTTAAACTGCAATCTGCACTTGATGTCAGTCGCCACAGATACACTACACTTAACGAAATGCAAAATGATACCCCATAAAAAATATGACAGCACGCCACCAAATTGGTAATCCAATATATCCATGCCTGTGAGATATGTTGATTAAAACTTTTTCCTTTCCTTGTTTATTTTCAGTATTTTTACTACAGAAAGAAAAACATTCCTGCAGGTGATTGACGGTGTAAGTACATGATATATTACAAATAGTAGTAACAGCATTTTATGCAGCAGTTTTTGTCGGTTTGACGATGTCATTTTTTAATCATTACTGCCTGTAAAAACTATTCCACTGCTTCAGTTCAACATTTCACTTCAGTAAAGTAAGAGAGGACACGAATGAAGGCTTAAGAGTTGGATGGAATAAAATGGTACCAAGTAAATTCATTCACGCACAAAACAGTGGCTTCTGAAATACTGGGTCGATACAATTAAACTTCCGCTACGTGAGAGGGTCCCCACGGAAAACGAGTGATCGTACGAATATGAAACTTAGTGTAAACATTTTAACGATATGCGGAAGGGAAATAAAATTATGTACCGTGATTATGTTACAGATTACAAACATTGGTGAGCTTGGCTACCATCTGCTTCCACCTACAGAATGCTCTACTGCTGCCCGAAACATACCTGGTAGGACTTCGGCTACCACCCTCGTTGTTCTCAACCTCAACCTCCAACATGTGATAATATCCCGTTGATAAACCTTGTTCTTCAGGTAACTCCACAGCCAGAAATCAAACGGGTTCAAATCTGGAGATCTCTCTAGCCACATAGCCACACATTTAGGAAAGATTTACCAACTATTCGATTTTCTCTACCGAGTGAGCAACGTGAGAGGGTCCCTACGGAAAACGAGTGATCTTACGATTATGAAACGTGGTGTAAACATTGTAACGATATGCAGAAGGGAAATAAAATTACGTACCGTTTTTATGTTACAGATTACAAACTGTGCATCAAAACCGTTGATTCCAAAGCACCTCTCTCCCGTAGAGCAGGGATCACCTGGTGGCGAAGTAGATCACAGTAACGTCCGCCCATCACGCTGCATATGCATAGTCGTTGGAGCCTGAGTTTCTCAAAGAAAAGTGGATCATTTATGAACTTTGCCATGAAGCCATATCGCAGTGATGCGTTCACTATGCAGGAGAACACATGAAAGTTTGTTGGCGATGACAATCGCCAATTGCGACAATTGTGTCTCATCACTCCAAAAATGTTCTAAGGCCACATGTCGTCAGCTTAGCCCTTGCAAGGACCGTAAGAGCAAAGTACCCTCTCACGTCTGCCTCATGTGGCAATTGTTGGTGAGTAACGTGAAGTTTTCATGCTTACAGTTTCACAGCTATCTGCAGCACTTTTCGAAAAGTGGGCCGTAGGACGTTGAACTTTCGTGACAGAGCTCGTGTACTACTTGAAGACCGCACTTTGATTCCAGCATTCTCAGTCTTGGCAACAGGAATGTCTTTAACAACTAGTGGCGTAATTGGCCGTCGGCCTCTCCTAGGATCAATCTCATGTCGGATCGGTAGTTAATTCGAACTCCCCAATCATGTTCCTCAACACTTGTAGGAAAGACGACATCTAAGTATTCCTTCAACGTGTCGATACTCGAGAAGAGTAATAGCACTATTGTCGTTTTGATAAAACAGCTTTACGAGTAAAGCCATGCTCCTCTTGTACAGACCAATTTTGACCATCTGTAACTGTAATGCAAACTGGTGCTTGTGTTTCAGACCTATGTCGCTTTACTAGTCCCGGCGCCTAACGGCAAGTCATACCACTAACACTACTAACATCGTAAATCCTACATCGTATAGTGGGAACATCATTCCCATGCATTTGGGTACCCATACGGTAATTAGTTTCCGTCTACACTGGTTAAAGGACCAAGAGAGTAACTACAGCCTCGCTGTAAATCTGTAGGTACGGATACGTTTGATCCCCAGTGTTGGAGGCAAACATCGTTAAGAGTTCAAAGGTACCGCGTGAGAAAATTGTATTTGTGCAGTTCTTCAAAACCAGTCACTGCATTTCTTTCTGTCTGAATTTCGAAATTATTGTAAGTGCCTTTCAAACTGAAAGCATTCCAGACTGTAGCAGCATTACCATAATTTTGTGCATCATACGGTTCTGTATTTTATCTGTTTGGAGCAAGCAGGGAAGACCGAGGTAAGAAAGAAAAAATGAAAGCTAACAATTAAAAAAATCGTATCGATTCACTTTTAATAGGTAGATATTGGTCACAAAATTCAACTTTAATAATGTCGTGACTATAACTATCTCCATTTCTCCATTCCCTGAGGTCATCGAGAAGAAAAAAAGACACTTGCAACCTGTTTTAAGAAACAAAGCTGTATATATCGGGATACACAACTACGAATAGCTCATTGCGTCAGAACATAGGGCTGTGCTGACACAGCACGGGCCAACATTTCCATGACTATTACTGAAACTTTACATTACCGTCCATTCAAGAAATAATTCAGGAAAACACAGAGCTTTCGTCCATATTCAGCAAGGGAAACTCAATTTTTCTGTATGGCAAAAAAATTTACACTAATGAATATTTCCGGGCGGGGACTCATACAATGGTCTTGTAATTTGCAGCCTGACATTCAGCGCGTCGTACCGTGTTAACAGTAATAATACATTATATATGGTCTAATTCTGGAGACACGTCGCTACGAAAGGTGCATGAAATCAATATAAACGAAAATTAATTTTCAAACAGGGTGAATTTGTGGAGTACAAACTGACGTAATGAAGTCGACTTGAAGCGACAATGAAACACGCACCTCGTAATTGTGTTACCGATACGCATATAATAAAACAATCAATCGCTTGTTCGATGTGGAACATCATTTTATGGTTCATCAGAACATTTATTTAGCCTGTTGTATCATAATTAGCACAGTATTGCCAATACGATGCACGTGTGCTCTGGATGGCGCTTTTAGCAGTCAAAAGTCACACCTGCTGCTGACGAGATTGCTGTACGGTCAAAATACGTACCTTGGTGTCGTTCTCTGCATCCACTACTGCAACAAAAGTGTCTTCAAAACAGCTTTAACAGAAAGGTGCGGCTAAATTCTTCTCTCAAGTAAATGAAAGAAATACGTTACGTGGACATGGATGTTCAAACACTTTATTTACATTTTAGATCTCATAAAAATATTTATATTACAACACTTACGGGACGCACAAAATAAGAGAACTCTCCAGCATACTACATTAAATTGTTCATTACATAAGCTTTTCAAAATTCCCCTGATAGCTCTGGCATATGCACCATCCCGCCGTCGTACTGAAACCAGGATGCGTTACTTTATATCTGTGATATGGCATGTCATCTAGGACCCTTTAACAATATGGACACAAAGACTGCATGTGTTTTTGTGCCTGAGTTCGATACGTTAAAGTTTTCATATGCTCACACAAATAAAAGTCTAGTGTGTTTATGTCCAGATGACGTGGAGGCGAGGGGACTAGTCCATATCATCCAGTGCATATGTAACGAAGTCTGTTATGTAAAAGCCTTTGGGCCTTAACACAGAAATGAGAAAAAAGTCCGACGTTCATGAAGTACATTTTTCACTGCATTTGTAGAAGAGCGTCTTCTATCAGATCAAGACGAGTATTCTCTAGAAAAAGACTGTACGTTTGTCCATTGAGCCTGGGTGCAACAATATGAGATCCAGACAACCTATGTATTCCAGCATGGAAATCAGGCATTGCTCGGCAATAGTCCATTTTTTTCCTTCTGTATGTATGGTATTTGGAAATTTGCCAATATCTTCTTAATGCAGTCTATATAGAAACATACATTCATTAAATATGAGCGTGCTATAAATCCCAAAACCAAGATTATATAAAAGAGAAATACGAAAACTTACAGTTAAGGAAATGCTAGAATTTAATTAATAAATGTAAATTTTATTTGTCTTTAACATTAACGTATCAATATGGGAACTAACGTAACAAAGAAACACTTGGAAGTAACAGTTCATCGGGATAGACAGTGAAAGTATCCCATAGGCTTGCTTTCTTGTAAAGTAAGTGAAAGGCTAAATTTCAGCTTGCAACAACGAAAGAAATAGCTTATTGTAAAAAACACATATAGTATTAAACTGTGTAAAAATATATCGAGATTGGTCATCACGAAAAATGATACATTTAAGAAAAATACCAGTGCTTTTTCACCTCTCGTTAGAGAGGCTGAAAACCCTCTACTGGCAGAATCTCACAAAATACTAAGAATAAAAATCTAAGAACTAGTTTTCAATGTGAAATCCTTGTATACTCTTAAAAAATAATCTTAATACTAGCTCAGCACACTAACTTAACAGTTAGTGACGAAAGATAATTTTGGTAACTTGGGGAACAAAATTATGGTTGATTATCCCTTCGTGTCGAGGAAAGGAAAATGAAACATACAGATTGATTTTTTCCTCCGTGTACAAACTCTAGGAACTGATCGATGAGAAGATACTGAACAAAGAAGATCTAATCAGCTTATGTCCTTAAGTACATGGTTTCCTAGCTGGAGACCATTTATTCAGTCATACACTGTTACGGAGACTGCGGTCTAATGCGAGCTGTACCATGCAGCCACAGTTACAGTATGTGTTGAAAATGGTTTCCACGTGCCTCAACGCATGCGTGCACGCGCCGTAGCATGTTCTGTCTCACACGTTCACATCGCCCAGACTGCATCCGAACAGTGTCAAAGGTAGCATACGCTGCTCCAGTGTCTCCACCTCTGGAATGGCCTCTACATACACGATACTTTTGAGATGGCCCCATAACCAGAAATCGCACGAGTTGAGATCCGGTGAACGAGCAGGCCATGCAACTGGACCTCCTCGTCTGACCCATTCACCAGGAAAGACACGATTGAGATGCGCCCGGACGTTAACGGCGAAGTGGGCTAGAGCACCATCATGTAGCAGCCACATAACCTTTCTAATCATCAATGACACTTCTTCCAGCAGGGGATGCAAAGTCACCTACAAGAAACGCCGATAGTTCCGACGACGTGGAAGGAAGATTAGTCCCAAAACACGGTCACCAATTATCCTCGCCCACACATTCCGGCTTCACCAATGCTGATGATTCACTGCCTTCATACTAAAGGGGCTTTGCATACTTTGCTATATTTGACTGTTATAAAAGTTAAAGATACCACTCCGCGTAAAGGCAGCCTCATCTCTGAATAGGGTGGATGGCACAAATCACGGAATCGTGACTGCCTGGAGAAGAAACCAGTGACAAAACTGCTCCCGATGTGGAAAGTCTATCGCTAGTAATCCCTGCACACGCTGTAAGTGATAAGGGTAGTAACATTTGTCATAGAGAATGTTGCACATGGTTGGCTAGCTTACCGTGTACTGGCGTGCCAACTGCCTGGTACAGACACGGCGGTCGCCTTCCACAGTGTTAATCATATTTTCCGCGAAGTCATGTGTCCGAACATTTCGGGTACGTCCTTCACGATTTCCTGCTTCCTGAAAGGACTCGCTCTCAGACAAACGGCGAAACACTGTTGGAAACATTGAATGCTGTGATTGTTGTCGGCGTGAGCAGGTCTCCTGATACAACCTTGTTAAGTGCCGCCCGTTGCCATTGGCCTTTCCGTTAGTAAACACAATGTTGGCAAGCTCTCGATTCGAATATGGAACCATTGTGTACAACGCTGTATCACGTCCACTACAAGATGAGTCAGTATGGGAAGTGAACCGGACACAACATTACTAAAAAACTATGGGAGGAGGTGGCGTTAGTGCATGACGTATGAGGAACAGTGCCACCATGCATACTCTAAATGTGGCTGCATGGTATAGCTCCTCTTAGACCGCAGTTTTTGTAAGAAAAGGTGGTCTCTAACATGGAAACCATGTATTTCCGGACGTAAGACATTAGACGCTTTTTGTTCAGAATCCTCTCATTGATCAATCCCTAGAGTTTGTACACGGTGGAAAAAATCACCCTGTATGATTTTAGCGTTGATTATCATTAGGTTGGTATGTTTTGTCACGTTGGTGAAGCAATCTGTCACTTACTCTACTGTTGCTATGCTTGTAAGTTATAGCCTAACATAATCCGGTGCTGATTTCCCTAACAGGAAACAGAACTTGACTCTAACCCTTACTTATGTCCTCTCGAAACAAGCAGTGTAACCTAACCATCGCTTCCCGGAGTATGATGGTTGTCTAACCGATTCAGAAACAGATGTGGTAGAAGCACCTAACATGAGTGCATGTTATTACCGCTCATTTCCGAGAGGAGTGAGATTCCCATTACCTATTTGGCTCCCTAAGAATATAGAAAAAGTGCTATGAATTGCCTCCATTGAGGTTCTGTTCATTCTGAGCTACAAAGTGTAGGTATAGTTGTGAAACCCGCTAGATTACCAAGGCACGTATTCTTCACTGTCATTAAAAAACCGCTGCTGCAGAAGAAAGTACAAATTTCAGACAGTGGTAAACAGTATTGCAAATGAAAAGTCAAGCTGCTATGAGACATCATGATTGCTGATTCATTTAATATCGATAATTTGACAAATAATGAGTGAGTTGGGTGGATGACTCATCTTCATTATTAAAATGGTTAATGCATTAATCACAAAAATTGACAGTAGTAGCATTCTCTATATTAGTGATGAACGAAGATGCGAACTGCTGGTGACCTAGCTAAATGTACTCCTTAAAACTGTAAAGCTGTAGTTGAAGGAGGAGGAGACTCGGATGTAATGTCCCACCGACGTCGAGATGAATGGAGATGGAACGCCAAATGGGAAGGAAATTGGCCATGCGCTGTCAAGAGAACCACCGCGGCAGTCACCTTGTGAGACTCAGGGAAACATCAAGGAACTCATTCTGGATGGCCGGTCAGGGATTTGAAGCATCGTCCACACGAATTCCGGTCCACCTCGCTCATTGATAGTAACTGCAAAATTTTAAATGGACACCCATATTAACAGGAAACGCAGAAATACAGACCAACATCCCTAGTTGGCCTTTCTAGGAAGCCATTTATCGTTCTTTAATAAACTGTCTTTGATATTACTTGTATGCTATTACGGGATGTTCAAAAAGTCTTTCCGCAGTGTCATGTGATTGTTAGCCGCGCGTGCCGTATGCCGCAGTAAATATACAGAAATAAAACTCAGTGAAATATAAGTTATTACTTTACTGAATATTTATTTTTACTCACAAATTCTCACATTAAATGTTGAAAGTGTCCTGTTGTTGAATACACAATTCAATTCGTCTAATCATGTTTCCAATCACAAGCTGTAACATTTCTTCTGTAACAGAAGCAGTGAAAGTGGAAATTGCAGTTTTCAATTCATTAATGGATTTAAGACGGTTTTTATAGACAGTTGCTTTCGCTGCACCACATACGAAAAAGTCAGGTGGTGTTAGGTCAGCCGGTCGCTGAGGCCGAGCGGTTCTAGGCGCTTCAGTCCGGGACCACGCTGCTGCTACGGTGGATGGTTCGAATCCTACGTGTGATGTCCTTAGGTTAGTTAGGGTTAAGCAGTTCCAAGTCTAGGGGACTGATGACCTCAGTTGTCAAGTCCCATAGTGCTTAGAGACATTTGAGCCATTTGTTAGGTCATGCGATCGTGGAGGTCAAAGTCCCTGTGAAATTATGCGATCACCCCGTGACATTGAAACGCGAGCTGTGTACGCGATTGCACCATCCTGTTGAAAATAATCATTCAGTATTTCACCTAACACAAGTTCTCCTATGAATGGGTACAGAATATCACTGCAGTATCGTTGTACGTTTATTGTTTCGTTGAAAAATATTGGTCCCACAAACAGACGTCTAGAAATCGCAATCCAAACTCCTTTTATCACAGAATGAAGTGTTTCCTCAGGAATACACAATGGTGTTGCAGTACTCCACATACGAGGATTTTGCGAGTCCATGTACCGAATAAATGAAACAACGCCCCGTCAGTGAAAATCGTTTCATTAAAAATATTCCTTCCATTTTTTTGAACGAAATTTTTGAACCATTGGCAGTAGTGCAATCTCTTGCCATGATCACTATTTTTCAGTTCTTGCCCGACTGTAATTTTGCATGGGAAAAGTTCTAATTTTTTCCTTACAGCTGTGTGGGCCGTTCCGACACCAAAGTCGATATCCAGGGCGACTTTTCTTACTGACTTGTTCGGAATCATGGACATTTTATCGGAAATATCGAGTTGTTTATCCTCAGACAATACGCTAGGATGACCACGTGGTGAATCTGTCACTGAACCCGTACATCAAAATTTGTTAATCAAATCTCGCACAGTATCAAGATGTGGGAGTGTTGTCTCCGGGAAAATTGAATTCAATGTTTGACGAACTGAAACTGTGTATTTACGGCCAGCTTTGAACACTTGTTGGACTTAAAACACACGTTCTTCAATGGTTAGTTCATGGTTCATTTTAACAGTAACAAAAGCGAAACACACGAACAAAGGAAATAAACGTAAACGTTCATGTCAACACGTAACGACACACATCAACGATACTACTGACGCTGGCTGAGATAAACGAAACAGTGGAACGTGGGGAGAGTCCACCAGAAGGGAAGTAATTCAGGCAGGCGAACAATGATACGGCAAGCGCGGACCCCGTATATCTCTGTTATTCATTCTTATTAATCATCATTTAATTCAGTTTGTTATGTGCTGATGTCGAGATTTGGTTTGCACATACTAAGTTGATGATAGTGCAGTACTACATCAGATATACAATATGATTGTGAAACTGCAGCTCCCAAATTGTGTAGAAATTCCAGTACCAAATACGCAACTGTTTTATGATTCATAGCACAAGTACTAGCATTATTGTAATATGTTTGTTAACGCTTCTGTTCTCAGATGTAACCACAGTCTATGCTAGAATCACATGATACTGGAATATTTAATTTAAATATTTGGTTTTATTGTCAAACGAGACCTATTGGTCTCTTTCTCAAAAGAGCTTGTGGGTTGTGTCAGTTTAGCACACTAATATCTCATCTAACAGTACTTTTGAAGAAACAGTCAACGTTGGCATGAATGAGTGTTTGTTCTGCACAAAAGTTGTACGTTGAATAATACAGTATTTTCAATTTCAACGAAAGCTATATTTTCAGTATTACAGAGTTTTCAATCATATTTTGTGAACACTGGAAGATTAACTGCAATTCAAAACTGTATGAAAACACACCACATTTTGAGGTCCTCTGGATTCGAAGAAATGTGGACGATGATGTATTTATTCGTAGCAAGTGCTTTTCAACGAGGTCAGTTGCATATTTGGTGGATCCTTAACAGTATGTTTCACTCATATTCTGTCTGTATACACGAATACTATTGAAAAATAAAAAATGAGAGTGTGACGTACTAGCCTAAACTCTTTTAAAGTTTGGGTACCTACAAAACAGATGGAATATGCCGGGAAACCTAGAAGAGATATAATATTACATCTACTGCTCGTCGATGCTGTTGTTACTAGGGGCCAGGGGGGGGGGGGGCGGCACTGCCAAATGAGACAATGAAAGGTGGTCAATTAATATGGGGCCATGTGTTGTACCTAGCAGGGATACTTAAGTGACTGATTTTACAATCACTTGAACGAATGACAACTAGAGACCTCCATAAGCAGTTTACGTCATTTTATATAGTTTCTATTGTTGCTAGACGCGATTTTGTGTTTTGTGCAGCATGTATCAACATCTCGAGGTCTACTTATTTAAGTGCTATATAATGTGTTAAAGCTATTAGGAATATATTTTTAATTCTTCAGTTACAGAATTTTATGGAAAGTAAAATTCTGTATGATTTTAAAACTAGTTAAATAACGTGTGCACTGTTAAGCCATGCTTCGTCGGTTGTACCTTTAAGCAAAAGATGGTCTTTCACCATGGGGCATGTTATATTTGCTTATTAAATTTGTTTCGTTTATGTGTTAACAGTTTACCTGTCTTGATATTGGAAATTTGTGTTAGTTTTCAATAGTTTCGATTTCTAAATGAATTTTACTTGTAACTGGTTTTTGACAATACTTCTGCTTCATTTTGTATCACTTACTGATTATTGGTGTGCAGTAGAATAATAATTTGATGGACTACAAAATACTGTATTGACTAAATTTGCTCGAATGTAACACTTTTAAATTATAGTATAGTATTTGTTCGTAGGTACATGACTTCAAAATCTTTGTAATTTCGAAGTAATTTTTGTGATTTCGGAAAAAGAATGCAAGATTTTAAAACCCATTGCCAACATTTAAAAATAGAATAAGACGATATATTAAACTTCTGTTACAGGTCTAGTTACAGGCGGAAGTCTGAAAAGAGTTGCCACTTACAACACTTCCCCTATGTATGCCAGTGCATCCCTTCACTCACTAAAATCTTCAAAATAATGCTCGTTAAGACTCACAAGCGGCCTTAAATTTTTATAATGTACTTAAAAATGCGGCGTATTCACAGTCTTATTAAGCATATGGTTGTCAGATGACAGTGTAATAAGGCAAATAAAGACACAACCGTAAGACAAATACTGCTCGGTAGTTTCTATACCACGTTTCAGCTGACAGAGCTGGTAAATTCACACTGCAGGCGCCTGCAGAAAGGCAAAGAACTCTACCATTAAGTTGTAACAAATAGGAACTGCCACAATATTCGTTGTTTGAGCTTACCTCTAACAGCTATACTCTTACACTGTCTCACGGAAGACAAATGCTGGTATGGTTCCGTAACGCAGGTCACGAACACTTCCCTTCCACATCTCTCTAAATTTGAACTAATATTTCATTTCTGACGGCATCTACGTTATCAAAACATTAAAAGTGAACCTTCTCTGCTCTCAGTAACATTCTGAACGAGGGAAAAAACTTGGAAACGGAACACCGATCAACTAGAGTACTGGCCCAGCCATCTAACACCATGTTTGTCTACCGTTCCTACATAACTTAGCTGTTAAACTCTGCCGCTTCACTTTCACAAGTCCCTGGTGAGTAACTAGAGGGGCCATTGATGGTCGTGGAGAGGTCACACATCAAAATTCATATAGGCTACTGAAAGAAGGATCTAGATCTGCCTTGGCCTATTCATGGTGCTTCTGTTCGTACTCAATTTACCATGACGATACCTTTGAATTCCCAGTGGTTTACGTGAGGTTTGTCAGAACTTGGAGTGGTTAATGTGCTTCGCGTTCATTGTACTACGCTGTTAGTGCCTTAGAGTGTATGGGCAACACGGAACTGCAAAGTGAACAAGCCTAGGCAGCGTTCTCACATTTCTTGCCAATTCCACTGTCCAAATTTGATGGTTTCACCTCTCGAATATCTGACAAACAATATTTTCTGCAGGCGACGGAATAGAAATTTGCTCTTTATCGATCGCACTCAAATAGGTAGCTCTCTCCGCAGCACTTTTGAATCTCCGATGAGATGTGCTGTTTTGTGATACTCGTTCCCAGAGGACGGACTATCACAACTGATGGTTCCTCGATGTCACTCATTCAGCAGTTCGTCCTGTTTCCTGGAAGCGAAATTTTCTGTACACGCTATAGCTGATACATTTATTATGCCCTCTACAGCTGATTGCTTCTGGATGTAGGCTTATTTTATCTTGGCTTGAAGGCGTGATGAGTGTGCTACAACAATAAGATGAAAAACTGAATTAGATGGATAAGTCTCGTGTCAAAACGTAGAGCCAATCAATTCTTGTAAAGTAAATTCAACAACAATGAAACGTTTACTAACATTCCTGCAGTGACTCTGAAACATGAAAATGTCTTAACCGATAAAAGTTATGCGCCTCTTAAACTACATTTTGAATTTAGTTTTCACCAGTTGAGTTTTCTTACGTTTCACATAAAAATTTTGAAACAAGAGTTACTGTAACATACGTGACCTGTGAGAACGCAGTTCGTGAGAAATAATAAGCAATCTGTTACATAACATTATAAAATCCCCCTTTTTCTAATAAACCTCCAGAAGTGTCTCAGTTTAGTCAGAGAATCCATAGAAGATGGTATAAGAGGCGTACAGTATAACTGGCAGTGCTTTTCCATCCGAGACTTACAGAGATGAGTACAATCCATCCTTGAATTATCATATTAAGTCGTCGCGTAGAATTTCTGCCTACCCGTTTTCCCACAAAGCTATCGTAGTTGATGTCCCTCACAGAAGCAACATCAGTGCTATCGGATTTTCTGGAAAGTATGTACCCTGAAATTTCTAAGTGATGAAATCGAGAGCTATAATAGTTGAAATAATGTTCTTCGATGTCCTTACGATGTGTTTGTTTACCAAGACACCATAATCTGATAATAAACGAGACAATATGTTACTTATTAACTCAAAGCTAACTATTTCCTGAGACCATGGTTTTAACAACAGAACTAGATCGAACAGTATCCTGTCGGTGACTGGTGACAACGGCGCTCAATCTAGATCTTGTACTTACAATCATGAAACTTTGTAGTGTTCGTACAGCTTCGTTATCTTGAACATTATTAATCTCTTTATTGACATGACTGCTTCCTTGCGTCGCAGAGTTGTCGTAAGAAAATGTTTATGAGCAGTAGGCTTCTCCTAATACCTATAGGGAAAAAATCGGCATTTGTTAGTAAATGATTATTGAACAGAATCATCTGCTTCGCGCAAGATTGGCTGTGGTGTCCCTACGTATCATGCGCTAGCGTAACTGTCCCCGCAACTAGCCTCAGGATCTCACCTCACCTTCTACCGACTACGCCATACGGTATAGCAGCTACTTCAGCCAGCGTGGGAACTGAAATTTACTCCCTGCTATGCGTTCTGCAGTGCTACTTGAGCTTGTTGAATGCTACTAATGTCTCCATACGCAGCGTGAAAGTGTGAATCTGAAAAATAAGGAAATGAAGGTAATCTGAAAATAAGGGGTATCTTACGAAATGCTGGCAGTTGTAAAGCTTATGGTCATCCTAAACACTAATTCGTCACATTTAGTTCTCTGTATCGTGCATATAATGTTTCCTGCCAGATGTGGTAGTGTGTAAATTTATTTTCCTTGTAGCTGTATGGGTCAGAGAAAGAGAGCTGTCTCGCTATGTCAAGATAGGAGGTGTGAGGTAGCCAGACCCGTGTGAACACCTGTATTACTATTAACAAAGTAAAGGTGTGCGAACACTTAAGCGCTAAACACATGTACTATTTACTTTAATATTCTTTAATTGGTAACGGTCATATTTCAGCACGGTTAGGAAAGAATTTGAATCATAAAATTGTATGTCTATATATATATTTTAAACTAGTATGTAGCTCTAACGCTACAATGTTTTTACGGTTTGTCTTTACTGTTAGAATTACATTTGTGTTTACAGATCTGTAATGTTACGCGATACAATACAAAAACGGTTCAAATGGATCTAATCACTATGGGACTTAACATCTGAGGCCATCAGTCCCCTAGACTTAGAACTACTTAAACCTAACTAACCTAAGGACATCACACACATCCATGGCCGAGGCAGGATTCGAACCTGCGACCGTAGCAGCAGCGCGGTTGCGGACTGAAGCGCCTAAAACCGCTCGTCCACAGCGGCCGGCTTACGTGATACAGTCTAGGGTAGCAATGTGACATGGTTCTGAGTGCAGATATTTCTGTAAACTGGAAATGATGTTCTGCTACCGCAAACTTCTTAGTATACACCAGTCCTTAGCGGTTTCAATGGTCGTGGTGACTCCCCAATCGAAGAACAGGAAGACCAGAGAGCTGCGCCTAACGGCAACGAATATCTGTGAGAGTGAAAGGAATAGAAATGGAAAATCTAACACAAGTTATAATGACAAACATCCACCTCTGCAGATGGACAGTGCAGCTCCATGCGAAGCGTCAGGATAGAGTTAAACCTCAGCGTATCAGACAGGTGAGCGCTTCGTGCACTATATCATCTTTCATTATGAGTTTTTCCTGCTATTATGTATTCAGTATTTCAGAACCGAAATTACATCGTCACCCCTGCAATAACAGTATCAAAAATTAATTAGTCAGTGCTCATACCTCAGTGTTACAACAGTGCGTGTAGAACTTTGATTGGCATTTCGTGTTAATGACGGCGAATAATGTAGAAGTTTTTACACAGTTTTGTTTAATGTGTGCGAGTATTTTCTTATGGTCTTCAGTCGGAAGACTGGTTTGATGCAGTTCTCCAGGCTAGGCTATCCTATGCAATTTCTTCAGGTCTGCATAACTATGGCAACCAACATCCACGAGAACCAGCTTAGTGTAGTCATGTCTTGGTCTCCTTCTAAGATTTCTGCTCCTCAGTCCTCTCTATTACTGATCTGACTACTCCTTGAAACCTGAGGATTTACAATATCTGGGCATGAACGTTTCATACTCTGAAAGCAGCTTCACAAATAGTAACTACATTTGAAATAAGCCCTAAATGACCAAGTATGTACAGGATTTCCTTCGGCTCTGAAGGCCCCATAACTTCATATGTACGTATAACGTATGTGACAGCTGAATTTCCTACTCATAGAACTACCATCTAAGGCAGTCCCTCATGACTGGTACCAGAAACGGAATAGAGGTAGACCGTACCGCGACAGTAGGAAATTACGTTATTCTAAAGCTGCAGTGGTGGATGGATCCAATTCAGTGGTGGTTTAAATAAAGCATGAACGATGACGATTTCCAGTACGTTGTGCCATGTCACATAAAAGACAATATTTTGGCACGAACCACTCGGTATGCAGTTAACATCCTGTTACCAAATTCAGCATCGTCACTAAAACCTAATTTATTTCAGGTTTCCACAGACCACACAGTGCCGGCCGGAGTTGCCAAGCGGTTCTAGGAGCTACAGTCTGGAACGGCGCGACCGCTACGGTCGCAGATTCGAACCCTGCCTCGGGCATGGATATGTGTATTGTCCTTAGGTTAGTTAGGTTTAAGTAGTTCTAAGTTCTATGGGGCTGATGACCTCAGAAGTTAAGTCCTATAGTACTCAGAGCCATTTGAACCAAGTCCCCACAGTGAAGCGTTACGGTTACTACTTTATACCCCAGAGGCGATATTATGTTGTATATGACATAAAGCTCAATTATTCTACAACGTTATTTATAGATTTCCAGCAAATGTATAACAAACTAGGTGAGATTTCAAAAGTGGTGCTCTGCGTAACGCTTCGGCGTTTGAGAAAGATGTCAAACTACGATAACAAGGTGTTTCCATCACAATAGCAATCTTATCGAAATACAGTTTTAGAAAATGTGTCATTCTGTGTGACACCAGAATGCGAAAAGTCTAGTGCAAATGATAGTTATTTCAGGGAATTTATGAATTATTGGTTATTCTTTCTTTGCGCCCTATTACCTTCGTTTTCATAGAATGGACCCTTTGCCCAGTCTCAGACCAAGTGGTTCTGGTATTCTTAGGTCTTTCTGCCTGGGGAACTGTCCATTCATGAATATTCTGCCATAAACATTTCCTGTTTTACTATCCGTGTTTTTTTCTGGTCTTGTCTTAGTGTTGTGATCCATTTTATTGTCTCAACTTGTACTTTACTTTAATTTTCGTAGAAGTATACAACTTTTCTAGGTAAACTGGTTGTATTCTTATAATACATCCATATAATTTAACCTGTTTGTTTTTTGTATTCGAAAATATGTTGATATACATTTGAACGTACTTATGTTCCCTCAAGCTTTACATTACTTCTCGGATGTCATCAATGTGTCTCTTTCAGTTTGATGGGTTTGCTTCATATCCATATAGAGGGTCTGATTTGATGAACGTGTTGCAGTGTCTCATCCCTGTGCGCTTTGAAATGCATTTTTTGTGTAAATGTCCTTTTTTAGTCTGAAGACTGTTTGCTGCAATTGTAAGAATTTCATTGGTAAAGATTTTGCCCAGGCTCTCGAATGTCTTCTCCTGAAGATATGAATGGTGAAATTCATTTAGTTTTTCTCCCTTCAGTATCTAGAATTTTGTGCGAAAATTTGTTGTGGGAGAGATACTTTGTTTTCCTTTTTTTTTCGAAATATGCATGGAGGATTGCTCTACCTGCTATTTCTTTGAGACTTTCTATTTGTTTGAGCTATCTCAATGTCGTTACACAAAATGCAGAGTCGTTAGGAAAAGCTAACTAGTCTGACTTGTTATTGATGATTACGTGTTATAACTGGCTGATCTATTTTTAGCTTCGATTTGTGTTTACGTCAGTATTGGATTACTTTTTGTAAGATGCCGATGTAAGGCGATGGAGAGACTATCAACTCGTTTCAATTCCGCCGAATGAAGTGGCGCGTTGATGAGGCCCTGAACTCTGATTCGGGATGACGTGGTGCAAATCCTGATGCAGGCGTCCACACTTAATTATTTAGTAGTTTCCCTAAATCGCTTAAGGTAAACGTCCGGGTGGTTCCTTGACAATTGACGCGGAAAATTTCCTTTTCCATATTTCCCATATCTGTGTCTGTGCCCCGTATCTAATGAAACGCGTTGATGGAAGGTTAAAAATGAAAATTATTTCCGTCTTTGTCTCAGTTATTTTTCAGTAATAACGTGAAAAGCGTAATGACTATCTAATACAGCAAGAATGAGAGGAGTGATCGGGAAGAGGCATGGCGTCTAAATTTTAACAACTAAAAGTTTTTGTTCTGTAGCATATCCTTACTGGTTTGCTCTGTGAGGCGTGGTCGTATATGAACGATAACCTACAGCTTGTGGGAGCAGTTTGTTACCACTGTGGACGCTTTTTTTAGCAACTTTCCCTACTCTTTTTCCCCTGGTGGGCCGTCATATATCAGATTGCCTACCTACAAATGTGACAGGTGCTTCCGCACAAGTGGAACGTCACACTTGAGGGGCTTACGGACGACTGAGCAGTGACCAGCTGAGTGTTAGTGCCAAGAATGCGTCCCCTAGTTATGCAGCTAGTCCTGCTTATCTCGACATAACACGAGGCACCGTGGCCGTGAGTTCGGTTCATGACGACGAAGCTGCAACATCATGACCAACAGGTCACCGGTCGTATTGTCAAGTGTCTAAAAATAGTGCAAGTTGTCACTGTGAGTAGTAACAGTATTAACAGATCTTCATGAATGGTGGTCAACGAATCAGTTACCTCCGCTTCATGTTACTGTTGTCGCCGAAACGTATGACACAAATGGGAGATGCTCTGTCGACAGCTGATTTTAAGTGACCAGTGACTGAACTGCGGGAGACCACGAATTTTATAGCCATGAATTTAAACTCATGACCCAACGCAATCCTCGTAACGTGCATGTTTCCGAGAAAACGGCGATCAACAATCTGCAGCTAAATTAAAATCTCGAACCCTTTATTCACGGCGTTTATCGTTAACCTCTACTCGCAAACTCAAGACAGAAAAGCTTCAGTTTCAGCGATAACAGCGATCAGTAATTTGACGCAGTCGCTGGTTACCTGAAAGTATCCTCACACTGGCTACACGGGGCGCCAAGTTTGGCACTTGGTTGCAGATTATAGGTGACACCAGCAGATCCCAAACGAAAAAAGAATGATAGGAAGAAAAATAAAGGCAAAAAAAGAAGTCCAAAATAAGCTGATGAAAATTACGAAGTAAAGTACTGGAAATAAAAAATTACCTTTAAACCAATGACTTGAATAACAGTAATAATCGAGGTCTGTTTATTATACACAGAAAAATAGAAAAATACTCCGCTGCATTGAATGAGACTCGAAGCCACGACGTTCTACGCGTCAGATTCATACGCTAAAAATGCGCTACGGAATTATGCTGCGTAATGCGTTTTTATTTATGACTCCTGTATCTCAGTCGCAATGATTAACTGCAGCCTTCAAAAATTCAGCTTTAGATAATGCCGTGCGGGGCTTATCTAATGGAAGCCGATCTCTGTGACAGAACAGCTGTATATATGACGCTGAACCACGTCTTGTGCAGAGCGATCCATTACTGTTTGGTTAGTGCTGAGTATGCAACCTGAGTATGTCGTCAGCATCGATGTGTGTGTGTGTGCGTGTGTGTGTGTGTGTGTGTGTGTGTGTGTGTGTGTGTGTGTTGTCTTTGGTGTTGTTATCATTTGTGATGAAATAAAAGAGCCAGACCCAGGATTCGGGATCCAAACACATCAAGAGAGAAGGCTGGGCAAGGAATTGACATTCAAATGACTAATTGTTGTGGCAGTCTGGCAACGGTGCATGGTTCGGTCGTGACGCTGAGCGCTCCGATTGGAGGAAACCAGCTACAACTCGTGAAATATTAACTATCAAGTAATTTTAGTCAGACTATAGTCACAACGCACCCAAACCATGTGGTATGAATTCCTATGTGGTAAGTTATAAATGAGACAACCAGATAAACAATGGGATGACAAAAGTCTTGGGATACCTCCCAGTACAGTGTCGGACCCCTTTTTTCCTGCGTAGTGCTGCAACTCTACGTGACATGGACTCAACAGGTCGGTTGAAGTCCCCTGCAGAAAAACTGAGCCATGTTGCCTCTATAGCCGACCATAAATGCGAAAGTGCTCCCAGTGCAAGATTTTGTGCACGAACTGAGCTCTTTATTATGTTCCATAAATGTTCGATGGGGCACATGGTGAGCGATGTGAGTGGCCAAATCATTCGCTCGAACTGTGCATAATGTTAAGGAAAACCCGCCGCGAACAATTGTGGGCCAGTGACACGGTGCATTTTCATCCATAAAAATCCCATCGTTGTTTGGGAACATGAAGTCCCTAAATGTTTACAACTGATCTCCAAGAAGCCGAGCATAACCATTTCTACTCACTGATTTCTTCAGTTGGAGCAGAGAACCCAGTCCATTTCCCGCAAACACAGCCCACATCATTATGGAGCCACCACCAGCTCGCACAGTGCCTTGCTCGCAACTGTTGTCCATGGCTTCTTGAGGTCAGTGCCGCAGTCGAACCGCGCCATCAACTCCAACCAACCGAAATCGGACCTCAACTGACCAGGTCACTGTTTCCCAGTTGTCCAGGGTCCAACCGACACGGTCACGAGCCTAGGAGAGGCGCTACAGCCTATGTTGTGCCGTGAGCAAAGGCATTAGAGTTGGTTGTCTGCTGCCATAGCCCATTAATGCCAGATTTCACAGGACTGCCCTAGCGGATACGCTCGTCGTACATCGAACACTGATCTCTACTTCTATTTCACACAGTGTTGCTTGTCTATTAGCAATGACAACTCTACAAAAACGCCCCTGCTCTCGGTCGTTAAGTGAAGGCTGTCGGCCCCTGCTTTGTCCGCGGTGAGAGGCAATTCCTGAAATTAATTGTTCTCGGCACACTCTTTATGCTGTGGATCTTTGAATATTGAATTCCCTAACGATTTCCGAAATGGAATGACCAGTGCTTGTAGATCGAACTACCATTTCGCGTTCAAAGCCTGTTAATTCCCGTCGTGCGACCCTAATAAAGTCGGAAACATTTTCACACGAACCATCTATGTACAAATGAAGATTCTACTTTATCGTTGCCATGGTTCCGTGATCTGCTACATTGTCAGCACTCTTGTCGATAGAACAGTGTGAAACTTCCACAGAAACAACCTTCAGCCACTTTGGATTATGTGTCATCTGTAATTTCATCTGCAGAAATTTTGTGGACAGATATAAAGCTCATAGTTATTCGGAACTTGTATTCTGTACTAGCATCACATACTGTAATCAAAGAAATGACGCTCCAGCTGAGATCTAGATACGTAATGTTTTGTGTTCTCTTAACAACGAATTCACATTTGGGAAGACGACGGTTCAAATCCGATTCCGGCAACCCAGATTTACTTTTCCCGGGATTTCCCTAAAACTTCCCAGGCAAATACGGGGATGATTCCTTTCAAAGGGCATGGTCGATATCTTCAATATCTGTAATACAATCCATGCTTCTTAATCCAGTCAACGATGGAAAATTAGCGGCAAAAATCATTCATTTCCAAATTTTTTAGCAGTACTAAAATGGAGTGTTAAGAACAACACACTAAAAATCGTGACTGGTGGTGTGCGAGGGTTCAGGTGGAGGGTTTAAAGGTGCTTTTTTAAGTTTTTCTTGAATAACTCGAAAACTGTAGCTCCTAGCGAAAATTTTTCCCGCAAAAAATTAAACTACACTAACCTTTTTACCATAAAGAACCTACCTTTTTTTCTTTAGGACTGATTGTTTTCGCCTTTCAGGGGATGGCAATATTGCAAATTACTAAAAATATTATAATAATGGTAAAAAATTAATGTTTATCTTTAAATGAAATGGATTAAAACAGATTTGAAATGTGTGTATCACATCTAATTGCAGTAGTCGCGTATTGAGGGATAAATCATGTTCAGGGGTTGTAACAGGGTGGAAGGGGAAGATGTGTGTCGTAGAAGTGAAATGAAAAGCAGGTCGCTAGGTGATGTTCACGAATTTCCCTCTTTCATACGTCTGCTAACAGAAGGTCAAGTAGGTGATTACCCATTCAATGCATCTCACAACGTCACAGGAAGCAACTCAGGGTATTTCACAAATTTGTACTGACCCTCCACAGTGTGCATTATAAATCAGTGGCGACGAAATGTCGTGCCTAAGGAGCGTATATTTTGCGCAAAGTGTGTTAACACTACGTGAAAGGCAGATATGAGTTACTAAAACCACTTGCGCAAATAATTTCTATGAACAAAATCTACGTAAATATCTGCACTTTGTTCTATACTGCTACAGAAAAAACTGATTCTTAGTCATTCTGTACGGCACCTGCATTGCTCTGGGAAACGCAACTTTTCTCACCATGAGCGCTGCACGTTCGCGCCACATGGCTCCTCTAGCCAAACTGATGAACAACTCGGCCATCCGGACATGCTTCCCGTCCGAACCAGATGCTGAATTTTATGGTAGTAATGTCTACTGTCCAATCACGTTTTTTTTTCTCAAGGAATCCTGTATTTCTGCAAGAGGCTCGGACCCTGTTGTGCATCCGCACTGACGATATCAAGACTGTGACGTCTACAGATATGCTATTCATATGTACGTGTGGTGTCTGTTCCGTCGCATACGTCCGACAAAACACCATACTGTTGTTGATACAGAGGTCGTAAATATCAAATTTCGAAAGAAAGACAGACACCAGCTGCGTCCCACGTTCTCAACTGTCTTACGCTAGTAGTGTCCACCGTCCATTCACCTACCTGCTCGCAGCGAGACCAGCATTCTTGCAAGAGGCTCGCAACCTGTTGTGCACCAGCAGAGAAGTTACCACGACATATTTTTATGTGCGTGTGTGTTGTGTGGTGCCTGTGACAGACCTATATATCTACCGTATTGTGACACCGAATTTGCTTTTTTATTTAACTTATACATTTTTCTGTGGCACGGAAATAGCCTTCTTAGTCGATTTCAGTGACGTAACGAATGTGTAACTTGACCATATAGCAATAGGGCAAAAGGGCCGCAAATCACAGAGACATCATCAGGAAAACGATCCCGCATATATCTTATGTTTTATCAAACGTTAACAGTTACGTGACGTATGTATAGTTGGTGTCCTTACTATTATGATTTTGACATAAAATGTTCAAGATGTTGATCTTGAACACAGATACATTCTTTAAAGCGATTCCGGAAACACGGTAATGCATGTCGAATACACCTGGACCTATTCCAACACAGGCCTGTGTACTACGGCTTTTAATTCTTTCGGGGATCGTCGGTGTTTCATTGTAAACTTATTGTTTTAATTTTCCTTATAGTTGAAATTAAAGAAGTTTTATGCCAGGTGGCGAATAGTACATGTGGTGTTTCCCGATCGACCGATGCAAGGAACTCCAAATATTTTGTTATGAATAACTGTAATCATCTGTGTGAAATAGGCACAATACCCAGATTGTTGGTAGCATGTGAATTGCCCTACGCCCATTCTGACTTCTTCAAATAAATGCAGCTGTATATATGTTAAGAGAGGTTGATGGTTGTGACTATTTAGAGAACCATTAAAAAACAGGGACCAATTAAGTGATACTTAAAAACATGCATTACACATTGGCACACCAACTTCATTGTTTATGAATTTCTCTCACCCGGCGTGGATGGTCAACTGACAAGTAGTGAATGTTATGAAAAGTGATGTGCCCATTGTTTGTAAACGATGCCTCATCCACAGACAGAATGTTGTCTAACCGATGTAGAAAGTCATTCCCGTGAGTCTGTTAACTGAGTGAAATGTGTTAAACATATATGACGGGATGTGGTATTTTCAGAACACTCCTGATACTATTCGCACATTCAAGGTGCCTCGCAGTTACATCTGGAATGTGTGTTACTGATGCTAAAATGATAGTTGCATATTTAGCATCAGTTGCTGTTCCTTTTCGTTCAAATATTCTATTTTTCACACTTATGAATTTAGAGTTCTGTAAGTAAAATTTACAGACGCAGGTTGTGAGGTTTTCTCACTATCGGCATAGCACACAACAGCACCTCTATTCTCTTATCACAACAACAGATAACAGACGGATGGGCTTCAAGAAAAGAGTGCATATGAACCGCACCTGTGTTAGTCATTTGCTTACATTTGTTACAGTAGGATTGATTATTGTGGGAACTCTTTTTCTGTCAGAGGGATACTGCTTTGTGACTTTACTATCTTTCAAATCATTACGTAGCAGTTTATGCCAAAACTATCACATAACCCGTTTTATAATTTCGTATGCAGATCCCAATAGTCAGTAAAGTCAAATCGTTTACATTGCATGAACACTGCAAGTAGTATGTATTACTATCAGTGATAGCATTGCTAATTTCTGCTACTACTTCTTTCCTATTGATCTGGTGAGAGAGTTTTGTTACTGAAGCAGCTTTGTAAGGGCTTTTAGCTGATTCATGGAAGGAAAGTGAACAGAGGAGCTGTAAAGTTGTTAGGTGCTGAAATTCATTTCTGATCTGGGAAAAGAACGAGGAGGTGGGGGGGGGGGGGGGGGAGGTCTGTGGTATCTGCCCAGCAAGAGTAGCCAGGAGGCCGGGCGGCTTGCCGTACTAACTGAACTGTACAAGACGAGAAAAAGGATACATTTTGGAGCTATAAAAATATGAAGACCAAGTGAAAACATGAGCCTCATAGTATGGGAGCAGCTGTTAATCTCTGGTATGGCTTGCCACAATGTTTGTTGGAATTCTAGAAAGGGGTTTTCTGATTGACTCATAGCAGCTGTTTCGGCAGAATGGGCGAGTTGCAACACCCGCCTATGTGCAGGGCTTTGGATTACGTATTCAAAATACGTAATGTAGTGGGAGACATTTCTTGCCTTCTGCCCTGTGCCACACTTTTCTGGTTAACCATTACAAAATCAAGAGGAGTGGGAAATTGTTAAACTTGTTTATAAAAGTATAATGACCGGAATTGGAAAAGTCTGTTGCAGTTGGCAAACGAGATTCCAGAGATGGCAGAACCAGCTAAGTGTCAGAGAGTAAAGTCAGAACCCGCTTCGCTTGGGGATGCCGTTGAGAACACCCTTGCTCCGGGGGTGCGGAGACGACACTTTGTCCAGGGTTGAAGCTGACTAGCAGAGAGAGAGACATCTACAACTTAGAGCCGGGTACAGAGACCGAGCTAACTTTAAAATTTTCAGCCACTGTTGCAGCAGTTCTCTACGCTCACTCATCATAAAGAGTGGTAGGCATGCGCCGTTATTGCAGGTACTGACATGAGGGGAACGCGAAGTTAATTAATTTGGAACAGGGTCTCATTTCATGGATCATATTTTCGCAGCCAGCTACTTGCACCAATCGTGCGCTTCGGCCGAAGTATTTGTTTTCGTTCATGCATTTCTGGGATCTTTTCTTCAGGCGTCCTTTTTCGAAATCATTACCCTTATTCGATACATTGTTTTACCCCGTTCCTTTACTCAGTGCACACAGACAGGAATGCCAAAGCGGTATTAAGTATTTACAACCATTTGTCTACTTTTTAATGTTTGCAGGCCTGATTCCGTGGGTAAATCAGTTTTTGCTGTCTTATGGCCATAAACCAATTTGTTACAGTGACGACAAATTCCGTTTCGTAGTCTTTATTGATATGTCCATGTGAGTTGTGGTACCCATACATACATTTTTAATTGGGAAACCTCTAGTAATCGTCACTTAGTAAGATGTTACCCTCCGCGTGACCGTGTACGTTTTGCATTTGCGTGATATTTTGGAGAGCCTCTGTTAGCTGTAGGTCAGCGGGGATTGGGCCTGTGGTATGCTAAGCAACTGAACTGGCACCTCACGTAATAATTTGGCGACTACTGTCCAGGATTTATTTTCGAGATCCTGCAATCCTCTGATTTTCGTAGTAATTTTTGCAGGTCAATACACTAAAATACGTCCCCTACCATTTAAATCATTTGTTTATTGATAATTTCAACCAGAAAAGGAGATGCAAATGCCACAATAATGAGAGACCCCAAGAATTTTAAGGAAATATACGTTTTTTTATTATGCTATTGTGTTCTTATATTAGAACAACAACAGGGCTGGTGAGTAAAGACAGTCATTGTCCTGAGTTTCAAAACTGAAATTTTGACTGGTATATTTCCATGTGTTTGTGTTTTTTGGTAGGATTTCGATGTATTCCGAGTGTTTCTAAGTCAGAAATATCGTATTGGGGGAGGTGTTTTACTTGTATCAGTGTTTGGGTATACCAAGGTTAACAAGTTCTCATGCGCATAGTTTAGAAAAGATGAGTGAAACTAATAAGGAAGCAGTTAGTTCCTCCTTAACTGCTAACCGTAAATTTAATATGGAAATCGAGCAAAGCAGTCTGCAAAATACTGAAGTCTGAATAAGTCACAGTGTTAGCAAGTTGTAAGGGTTGGTAGTGACAGATGGTGAAACTAGTAAGATGCGGTTTAACAGAGAACAATCCGAAACTGAGTCGCTATGTGAGGGGAATGTGAAAATGCCACAGGCTGTGGAAAACTCCAAAGCTACATGGCACAAGGGAGTAACACAGAGAATTACCGGCTATGCTCCAACTCTCTCTTCACGGCCACCTTTTGAGCTTCGGACCTTCTTGCATCAGATGACATTGAGATATCAAGCGTCGGTACGAAAAGAGCGACCAGCAGTATAAAAAGACAGAAGAGCTGTAGAAAAAGAGAGAACAATTAAAAAGGAAAGAAATACAGGAGACAACTTCGCGGCGCTGGTGCTCATCGGTGAAGACGAGAAGATTGAGGCACATTTGAAAGAAAAATAAGGGACATTTCAGGAAATTAGAGCAGCAGTTAATGGGTTACATACAAGAGTGTGGCGAAAATTTGGTAGAAATGGAAAAAAATATGAGGTAGGAGATCAAGAAATCAGGAGATAAGACGTAGCACGTAACTAAGGAACAAGTCAGTGTTTGCGCTGAGAAATTAGGCACGCTGTCTCGAAGTGAAGGGCAAAAGATTAATTGCGCAAGGACGTTGATGTTATTAATGGAATGGAGTAGTGACGACTTAACACAAGTCAAGAAACGAGAAGAGCAGTTGTCGTTATGTAGTGATGCGAGTTCGGGTAGGTCTGTACCAATGTATCTGAAAGATCAGGAGGAAATAAGTGAGTTGTTCCATGTGAGGAAATACAGGCAGATGTCAACTACCCAACCTGTGAAGTGCTGGTAAGATTGTTCAAGAAAGGAAAACATAACACTGGTTCAGAGAATAGTACGGAAATAGAAGAAACATAAGGAGCAAAGCAGATAGACGGAAAGAAGAAGAAGAAGAAGAAGAGTTACGTCATTTAATCGAAAGACTCTGCCTTATACGCGAGGATCCTATACAGTTACTTTGGAATGCAGAATAATAGGAACCCTTCTAAATGACGTCCATTTAAATACCGTCCGTTTAAATCTAGAAGATAGACAGCAATCCTACTTACAATCACTCAGTACTGAATGAGATACACTAGTCTCCATATTCTGATCAATAAATATTTCACTTAGTTCAGTAATTATGAATTTATAAACAATTATTTATGGAAACGACTATTCTTCTTCTATCAATAGTAGATGTGCATATTTTCTATACTAGTTGTTATGTGGTGCTCATACGTAAAAATTACGTTAATATCTCTCCACCTCTTGAGGAGCTTTAATGAAGCCATCGACTTATTTGATTCATTTTCCGTCCTTAATACCTTTACCCTTACACCGTGAACTAGGAGCTTCCAGAAAGTCCGGCTCGTTTACAAATGTCTCTTTGTATTTTGTGTGTAATCTAGAAGAGCTATCCCGCCAGTAACAACAGCAAAGTCAAATCGATATTTTGCTCGGTGGGGGTAGGAGTATTTGTGCTAACTGATGAAACTGAATGGAGGAAGCTGTTTGGTGAACAGCCTTTGATAAGATCTGACATAGACCACAACCTAATGGAAGACGATTATATGACCTCAAGAGATAAGCAGGGCGTAATTGAATGTGTAAAGATAATGCCGGAAGAGGTGTTTTTCTAGAAGAGTACGGTGAACGGAGTTTTATGGCATAATAAATTAAATCTCTTTTTACGTCCTGGCTCATCTGCTCATCTTCTAAACGATCTTCAAACTCGTTGTATTTAAGAACTCAGATGTTCCCTGCTCTTATGCTTATTTTTATTTCTTTAATTTTAACACAGTTGGACATACGTGTCGGAGGCATGTTGCTACAGTACGTGTCGTAACATGCACAAAACTTATGTGAAACAAAATAAAACGTATGGATAATAAGCTTCGGAAAGAAAGTAGAAAAACAGCAATATCAGTCACAAGCAACATGTAGCTAATATTTACTGCAGTTCTGGCAAGTAATAATAAAGATCAAGAAAAATATGAAGATATCGATTATGGCTTATAAGTAAGTATGAGCGATGGTTTGGTCTGGGATGATCTAGAGGAGACATGAATTACATCGAACGAAACGGTCTATTGACACGCACTCAACGTGGGTTTAGAAAACAATGTTCCTGTGGAACACAACTAGCTCTTTATTCACATGAAGTGCTGAGTGCTATTGACAAGGGATTTCAGATCGATTCCGTATTCCTGGATTTCAGGAAGGTTTTTGACACTGTACCATACAAGCGGATCGTAGTAAAATTGCGTGCTTATGGAATATCGTCTCAGTTATGTGACTGGATTTGCGATTTCCTGTGAGAGAGCTCGCAGTTCGTAGTAATTGACGGAAAGTCACCGAGTAAAACAGACGTTATTTCAGGCGTTCCCCAAGGTAGTGTTATAGGCCCTTTGTGGATCCTCATTTACATAAACGATTTGGCAGACAATCTGAGCAGCCGTCTTCTGTTGTTTGCAGATAACGCTGTCGTTTATCGACTAATAAAGTCATCAGAAGATGAAAACAAACTGCAAAACGATTTAGAAAAAATATCTGAATGGTGCGAAAAGTGGCAGTTGACACCAAATAACGAAAAGTGTGAGGTCATCCACATGAGTACTAAATGGAACTCTAAACTTCGGTTACACGATAAATCAGTCTAATCTAAAAGACGTAAATTCAACTAAATACCTCGGTATTACAATTACGAACAGCTTAAATAGGAAAGAACACATAGAAAATCATTTGGGGAAGGCTAACCAAAGACTGCGTTTTATAGGCAGGACACTTAAAAAATGTAACAGACCTACTAAGGATACTGCCTACACTACGCTTGTCCGTCTTCTTTTAGAATACTGCTGCACGGTGTGGGATCCTTACCAGGTAGGACTAACGGAGTACATCGAAAAAGTTCAAAGAAAGGCAACACGTTTTGTAATATCGCGAAATATGGGACAGAGTGTCACAGAAATGATACAGGATTTGGGCTGGAAACCACTAAAAGAAAGGCGTTTTTCGATGCTACGGAATCTTCTCACGAAATTGCAATCACTAACTTTCTCCTCCGTATGCGAAAATATTTTGTTGACACCGACCTACATAGGGCGGAACGATCACCACGATAAAATAAGGGAAATCAGAGCTCGTACGGAAAGATATAGGTGTTCATTCTTTCCGCGCGCTATACGAGATTGGCATAATAGAGAATTGTGAAGGTGGTTCGATGAGCCCTCTGCCCGGTTCTTAAATGTGATTTGCAGAGTATACATGTAGATGTAGATGTAGAAGAACTAAAGTTTTGATGGCTTTGTTGGGTAAACTATAATCAACACTGTGCCTGGGTGGTTTGCTTTAAGGGTGAAAAGTATACAAATTTTCCCATCTTGTGTGACCCCAGGGAATGAACCTAGTATGTTTCAGGGTATCAGTGGTGTTCACTATATACCGTTTTGTACGGGTACAAGTAACTGCCTTAGCTTGAACAGCATGTAATTAGTCCCAAGAACATGGCAATTTATGCTCCAGTAGTTATAACATTATTGTAAGAAAGTTTGCTACCAGTATGAGCAGAATATTGTATCAGTAACTCTGTGCATCCTTTGTAACTGCAATTGCGGTTCAGTCTGTAACAGGAGAGCAATGATTTCTTCACTCCAAAACTGATACAGTGAACTCTTTAGAGTTATATTTTACAGTTGAAAGAAAATCTGTAAGTATTTCAAGTAAAGGAACATTACTAGCATGGAAATGTTCAGAAAACTTTTCTTGCAGTACCCAAGCAGCATTCCAGAGCGCCAAGTTTCTTACAGCTCACATACGATTCACACCTATTTGGAAATATACTGTATTCCTTACAGTCCAAAGCCTTCACCTAGAAATCCCGTTCGCGACGAGATTGTTAAGGATGGAACAAAAGCTCAGATAGAGGAAGGAAGCAGAAGGATATCATGCGTGTACTTTACAGAAGAACCATAGCAGCAGTCGACGTGGAGAAACCAGAGACAAAATGAACAAGGGGGCACATACGTTTTATAGGCGAGTACAGAATGCTAACTATTACTCTACGTCGCTTGCTACCATAGTTTCAAGCTTTTTCAGAAGGATTATGACGTCTGAATTAGGAAATGTGTAAATCACTCTCAGTAAATATTTAATGTCGGTAAAGTTGAACATTACTGTACATCAGTTGTCCATTACTACATTTTGAAACATCATCTACTTGTGTGTTGTATTAAGATACTCTATTGTTGTGTAGGATGCCAGTGCAAAAACGAGGACAACATTTGTGTACGATATGTAGGGTCATGGGGTCACTATACAGCTGTTCCTGCTTAATTATCCTCAGTAGGCTTAGTGCAGCCCATTACAGTCTTCCCACTCAGGAAAGAAACCTCGGAATTACCGAGAACTCAACCTGTGTTCTCCACATGGTAATCAGACACGTCGACACCTCTGCTACGGACGAGAGCCAGATAATATATGAAAAAATTGTTCCGTACTTTTCCTAATCTACGTACTGTAAACGTATGTATAGTTCAAATGGCTCTGAGCACTATGGGACTTAACTTCTGAGGTCATCAGTCCCCTATTACTTAGAACTACTTAAACCTAACTAACCTAAGTACATAACACACATCCATGCCCGAGGCAGGATTCGAACCTGCGACCATAGCGGTCTCGCGGTTCCAGACTGTAGCGCCTAGAACCGCTCGGCCATTCCGGCCGGCAGAATAGGCAATTTGCTATGGTTCAATTCTTTTATCTTGGCGGCTCGCGCATGCCCGCCCAGACGCGGGAGATTGCTGCGTTGCCAGTTGCACACGACGCACGCGCCAATAGAAGCAGCGCCATAGTATAGCATAGTTCGCAAGCGTGCAGACACATCGTGTTCCGACTGCTTTGACACTCTTATCATTCGATTCCACAAAAATTATTTGGCCCAAAAATTAGATTTTTACACATCTTCTTGACTGATACCTTCCCCCATAAATAAGAATTTTGTTTCGATGTTCAACGCAGTTATTATGCAGCATTAAATATAGTGTACCATTGGTAAAACTGCGACTGTGGAACAAAAACAAGAAAGAGAACATGAGTACCATTGTGTATGTGCCATACCTTTCATTGATTGAAGTGCTTTAAAATAAAGCCAAACGCGTCCGGTATAAATAAAACCTTTATTACAGTCGCGAAAGACGGAATATTTCTCAATATTACATACGACACCTATGTGGTACTTAAACTAAATGAGATATCGTTATACAGTAAATTTTGTATGAAATTTAGGTATCTTGTCCATATTTTATTCTCAACATTGTGGCTACTAAAATCGACCATACGGAAAGTATACGCTATGGACTTCTACCTCTGCAAACTCTTCAAAATTTCGTGCAGTGGTTTACTACATTTAATGCTGCATAATAACTGCGTTGAACATAGAAACAAAATTAAGTAATTTATGGGGGGAAGGTATCAGTCAAGAAGACGTGTAAAAATCAAATTTTTGGGCCAAATAGTTTTTGTGAAATCGAATGATAAGTGTGTCAAAGCAGTGGGAACACGATGTGTCTGCACAAGCGAGCAGTGCAGTGATGACAAAATCGCCCACAGCACAGAATGCGGGGAGCACGTGTCTATAGCAGCGAAAGGGTTAATGAAGAGACAAAGCACTAGAAATTTCAAAAAATTGCATTCAAACGAATATAATTCGTGATGTAAGGCACTTCGATATTGTTTTTAAATAATGAAAATATTAAGCACCACACGAGATTTGAACTCATAACCTTTCACATAGTAGCCAAACACCTTAACGGATATGCTATCGCGGCTCCTCTGACTACAGCATGCCATGAGGACTATAACACGTCACGCAAAGTACTGACAAAAACTGTTGGTATAACTATGAATTGCTCACGCTTCGTCGAAGAACAATAGGAAATAAACAATTACCGCTGTTTTTTTATTGCAAAAAAGCAGTATAAAAGAAAGTCTGCTATCAAGACATTGCTTTTGTTCTATTACTTTATTTATGACTGAACGTTTCTAAAACTGAAGACTCTCGTCCATGCTCTGCACTGCAGTCGAGATCTGGCAACGTCGTTCTCTGTTCATTGGCTGACTGTGTTTTGTGACGTCAGATGCGCAGAACGAACCTAAACTCGGCCGCCAACATAAATGACGCGCACTTTAGTTAACTTCTAGTTCCTGATCAGCTCGCATGCATGAACTCTCACTCTCTCTCTATTTCTCTTTCTCTTTCTATCTCTCTCGCCCACCCACCCATCCACACACACACACACACACACACACACACACACACACACACAAACTCCAGCCTGCTCTCATCCAGTACTTATATAACTGTCTTGTTCATGCAGAATGTTGTTCTGCATTACGAAAGACACGAAGCATTCTCATTAGAAGTAATACAGTTTGGAAGGTTAAACTGTGATTTTCCAGTGCAAGGCGACAAGTGGAGTAACGAGAGGCTGTTGCTGACGCGCTGATTCGAGCTGTCGGCAGTGCAGACAGATGGCTATCCCTGACCTGGGGCGACTCGCCACGCCGAGCCTTCCCTTACCATCATCTTTAACGCCCCATTAGAGCTGCCTTATAAATCACCCTGTGGTCAACGCCTCGCTGGTAATCGCTACACCATTAAGACGGCTCTCCCCAGCGCTCCATCCCTCTTCAAAATAAATCACCCGTATCATGTGCATGCCTCTTGTATGCTAGCATTTTTGCTGCATGTTCGTGGCAGACACAGAGCAGGTTTCGATGTCCATGGCAGATATTACTGATCGCAACACATATAACTGAAGAAGTAACTATTTGCAGAAACGGTATATAATAGTGTACTAAAATCATCCAAAATGCTAAACATATCACTAAATAATCGAGGTTAGGTGGCAGGACTCTGGAATGGCCATCTCATGAGATAATTGGAAGCCCAGCCTTTGCACAATAATTCTTTCTCGGTGATTTCACGTAAGCTAAATCAAAAGCATTCCATTGCATTTCATTCTTGTAGGTCATCAGCGATTCCCGCCTCCAATCTAATCAAATACTACACTAATGTTCAGCCTCTAAGCACCTACTACTTGGAGCCACATTACTCCTTGCAATAAGTCTATCAGAATTTTGGGAATAATGCTTCCTCAAATTTTATGTTTTTACAGAAAAAAATACAGCCGTGCTGGAAGAATGGTTTTATAGCTTAACTGCGTCGTACTGCCCATTCACCACCGAGTAGTACCTACCAAAATGTCTTCATGACGTCATTTTGTTTCCCTTTGTGACTGTAATAATCAGTTTCAACTACGATAAAACATCCACTGATTATCCTACCATTAGTAGCGCTAGAAACCGGCCAGTACGATGCATTTTCATAACATTCATGACATGCAAGATGAATCAAAGCTTGAGACATAAATATACATAGATCACAGAATTTTGTCTTCCACATAATTTTACATTTTTCCCTCACGATGCGTTTCGGAAGTTTTCCTCTGTAATCGGGTGACAATTTAACTTTTTAGGGCACCATAAGATATGCCGATATTTCTAAAAATAACTGAACTTTTCTTCTTTAGCTGAAATACCTTTTGGCGGATTAGGAAAAAAATGCCGTTAGAAAATGTATCAACTACAGTTAATTAGTTGGCATGATGGCTACTTCTTATCTCTAGAGATCATCATTGAACTTCACATAACGTAATCTTTAAAACTGCACCAAGTATGTTATAGATGTTTCTCTCTTCCACTTTTACGAAGGTGTTGAAGGTTTTTCAGGTTTTTGGGCAATAGTTACAGCGATTGTTACAATACTAAAAATAAAAGCATTTCTACATTGTACATGGAAAGCTTTGTCATTAGCTTATTTACAAACATTTCACATGTAGATGTTTATAAAGTCACAATAATGCTACTCGTACAGTAATATGTATAGTTGCATGTACAAGAAAAGCACATGTAATGAAATTATGTTAAATCAGTAGCCTGTAATTAAGATAGCGGTCTAGTATTCTAATGATCTAGTTCTCCTTTTATACGAACCTCATGCTTGGCGTCGCATTCTGCCTTTAAATCAGGCACTGAGAGCGCTGCGAAAAATGCTTATATAACTAACACAACTCTTGATCACAGTCCACACTTCATGATTTGAGTTTTTAAATTACTGCTGAGTGAGAGCTGGAGATGTAAGAATCAAACCTATTCGTATCCTATTCATCCGAAACTAAAATAGCGAGTGAACGGGAAATGGTTACAGCAGAACAAAGGTCTATGTTTTGAGGAAACATGGAAACTTTTAGTCAAGTCGTGATGAATATTCCATAGATGTTCGTAACCAATGCAGTGTACTTCTACAATTCTCATGGATTACTCTTGACTTACCGAGCGTTATAGAGAAACGAATAATAGTATCAGACTCGTACTGGATGAGTCCAATTTAACGATTAAAGTTCTCTGTAGTTTCCGTGTATATCACTTCAGGTGAATGCAGTGATGGTTTCTAGAAGCAGACCACGGCAGTTTCCTCTCCAGTCTTGTTCAGCTGTCTGTAACAAAGGCACCGACAGTAGGGCGCGTGGTCTTTCCCTCTTGACTTTTCATAATGATCTCCACCTCTCTAAAGAACCTTTAGTCACCAACAGCATGCATATTTTTAAGAACGACTGAAGTGCATCCGCGACGTTTTAACTGTTTGAAATATCCAAACCATTCTCGTTGTGTGGCTAGTATTGGGATAATAGATACCTAACTATCACTGCCACATGGCAACACAATTTCGGTTTTTTTAACGTAAATGACATAACCAAATGCTAAGGAAGATAGGTAAGATTGAATTTCCGATCTATTTGACATCGAGACCGTTAGAAACATTAGGAGGGAAGAATGACGCCAAAGAAAGGAACGTTATTGACGGTGTGCGAAGTCAACTGCAGAAGTTTCTGCGAAGGAGCGGTCACTGCCTGGTGGGAGAGTCATCCAAGCATTAATTTTCATTGTAGAACCTACAACCCACCAAACTGTGTCTACTACAACGTATTCACTTTATCTACCTTGGAATTTATTGCCATATTTGCGTTGAAAACGTATACTTACTCCACACAAGCGCATGAATAGGTGAAGGACAGACGATGCTATCAACTCAAAACAAAAACATGAAGATTAAAGTCCCATTGAAGTGGAGGTCATTACGGTTGGAGAACAACCTCGGGTCTGGAAAGGACATGGAAGAAAACCGGTGAAAGTATTGTTTAAGAAATTGTTCTGACTATAGCCAAAAGTGCTTCATGGCGGCTATGACTTACATCTGCATGGCTGGTTGAGAACCTGAACTCCCTTTCTACCGAGCAGAGAGTGTCAACCACTGCCCTATCTCACACCGTATAAACCATGCCGATCCTGCAAACCTGTATTACACGATTGCATATTACAGAGATTAACATAAAATAATCTGCGAATTTTCGAGATTTTCTTCGTCAAATCTCAACAGTAACTGCTTGCATAGTATCAACATTCTTATCCTAATTATTCTTGATCTACATCTAGATAATTACTCTGCAGTTCACAGTTAAGTGCCTGGCAGAGGGTTCATCCAACAACCTTCAAGCAATCTCTCTACCGTTCCACTCTCGAACGGCTCGAGGGAGGAACAAACACTTAAGTTTTCCTGTGTGAGTTCTGATTTTTCTTACTTTATTATGATGATCATTTCTCCCTAAGTAGGTAGCTCCTAACAAAATATTTTCACATCGGGTGGAGAAAGTTGGTGATTGAAATATAGTGAGAAGATCCTGTCGCAATACTCCAGAAGAGAGCGGAAGGCCTAGTGTATGCAGTCTCTTTAGAACACCTGTTGCGTTTTCTAAGCGTTCTGTCAATAAATAGCAGTTTCCCCACAACATTGTTTATATGATCGTTCCAGTTTAAGTTATTCACAAATGAAAACACTGAATAAATTTAGCGGATTCCTTTTAGTACACATGTGGATGACTTCACACTTTTCATTGTTCAGAGTCAACTGCCACTTTTCACACTCTGTAGATACGTTTCTAAATTATTTTACAGTTCGCTTTGATCATCCGATGACTTTACAAGACGGTAAATGACAGCATCATCTGCAAACAACCTAAGTGTGCTGCTGGTATTGTCTCCGAAATCGTTTATGTAGTTCAGATCATATGTATATCTGTATTTTAAGGATAAAACTGGATCGGTTACATAGTTGTATTTGACACCTTGTAAATGATTAGTTATACCGGTACCTTTTCTACAGTTCACATTGTATTCCCTAATTGTATGTCTCGTCGGTAACATTCCTTATTCTAGTTACTTAAAAAGACGTGAAACGTCTGGAGAATAACGGTTCTGTTACAAAAGTAATTATCGAAACGTCTGCGTGGGTAACGGAGCAGTTAAGTTGCCGTGGGTTGAGGCTTTGCCAACTCGCTGCTGCGACTGAAAAAGGAAGATAATTCCGGTAGTGAGGTGACAAGCGACTAATTGCGCCTGCCTTCTCCTCGGAAGACAATGCGGGCCCCACGGCCGCCTCCAGAAACATTCTAAAGACGACCGACTAACACTCAGTTTCGTTATAAAGATGCACCCTTTAATTCTTTCGACTCAGAACTACACTACCGGGGGCAAAGAAATGTCAGAAATGCCATAGTCGAGCAAAGCGATATGGGTTGTATTACCTCCATATTCAGCATGGAGGGACAGACAGTACGCAGTGGCGATTTCTGATCCTTAAAATGTTCATCTACATACATATTCGTACCTGACCACATGAGAGGAAATTGTGTTCAACATTACCTGTCTATGTTAATATGATGTTATTTGTGTCACAATGATGTTAGAATAGTGCCACAAAAATTTTAAGTATGCTGGTATTTAGGTGCGATCGAGTCAAAGTAATACGTTGACTTCAGTAATGGGTGTGCTTTTTATTATTTTTCCAACACAACAGCAGCACTGCTAGTTTGGCCTCCAAACTACACTCCAGCAGTGGTCATCACGGATGAAGAGTCCCGTGGGAAAACGGGTGTTTCATAGTTTTTGAGCTACATGATATTTCAGCAAGAGAGCGACTTGCTGTCAACAGCGCTGATGAACTGATGGCTGGAGTTTGCACCGCGCTCACCTTACACTAATGCCACTGTAGCGAACTGAAGAGTTGAATGCGTGTCATCTACGTCTGTATCTACATATAGGTTCCGTAGTCAATCGTCCAGTGTACAGCGGAGTGTACCTTGTATCCTTTCCTGTTCCACTCCCAAACAGTGCGTGGTAAAAACGACCCTCTGTATCCCTGCGTACGAGCCCATATTTTCCTTATTTTGTCTTCGTGGCCTGTACGTGAAATATACGATAGCTGCGAGTGCCTCTTCTCTAAATTTTCTCAATAGTGTTTCATGAAAAGAACACCGTCTTCCCTTCTGGGATTCCCATTTGTATTCGTGTAGCATGTAAGTAATTCTAGGGTTTTGATCGAACCTACTGGTAACAAATGTAGCAGTAGACCTCTGAATTATCTTGATGTTTCCCGCAACAGTAGAACAGCGGAGTTTCTGACACTCCTAAAACGGCGGAGAGGAGTCATTCTGAACCTGCATTAAACATTTGCATAATGGAGTTAAGCAAATAATTTGTTTTAGGACATGTTAATCCCTACCTTTTTATGAGATTTAATAATAATTATTTAATATGATGAGATCATTAATACATTACTCACATAATAACTCCCTCCGAACGGGTCATGAAAGCCCAACAGTACCGACCGGCCGCCGTGTCATCCTAAGCCTATAGGCGTCACTGGCTGCGGATATGGAGGGGCATGTGGTCAGCACACCGCTCTCCCAGCCGTAAGTAAGTTTCCGAGACTGGAGTCGCTATTTCTCAATCAAGTAACTCCTCAGTTTGCCTCACAAGGGCTGAGTGCACCCCGCTTGCCAACAGCCCTCGGCAGACCGGATGATCAGCCACACAAGCGCTAGTCCGACAGCGCTTAACTTCGGTGATCTGACGGAAACTAGTGTCAGCACTGCGGCAAGGCCGTTTGCACATTACTCTCTTGCATCAACAAAAAAATATATTGTGAAAATGTCTTTGCACATGCCAACAAGTTTCCTAAAGTATAACTTCCATTCATTAATTATTCGCAGTACCCTCTGCACCGCGGTGTAGCCACGAGGTCTTGGGCGCCTTGTCACGGTTCTCGCGGCTGTCCCCCCCCCCCACCCCCCACCACTCTTTCGAAGGTCCTCCCAAAGTCCTCCCTAAGGCATGTGTGTGTGTGTGTGTGTGTGTGTGTGTGTGTATGTGTGTGTTGACCTTAGCGTAAGTTACTTTAAGTTAGATTAATTAGTGTGTAAACTTAGGAACCGATGACCTCAGCAGAATGGTCTCATAGGAACTTACCACCACCAGTGCCCTGTACACACATTTAGCACATGTAGTCCACATTATTCTCACATGTGGTCTACACACAGCTTTGTTGTGTCTTTTACTCAAGTCAGCGGAATCTTCTACTTGCCATTAGCACGGGTGATTTATGTTTTACGCGCACACATTCTGCACGTGGCTTTGTGCCACTAGTTGTCGTTGGTGTTGTTGCCTCTGCAGAAGCTGATTTGGCACTTCTTCCACTTTCTAGACGATTTTGGATCCATTTGTTCTTCTTCTGACGGCTGTTATGGCTCTTCCATTCCCTTGATTACACTCTACAGCTGAAGTGTGACTTCTTTTTTTTTCATTTCCTTGTTTGTTATGATGTTGTAGATGACCCATGCATTTATTGCATTTATCGCCGCCTTTTCCAAGATGCTGCACAAGACATGCGTCGGCCATGTCGTACTTCAACTTCTGTAGTATATTTCTGGGTCGTTTGATTAACTGTATCCATTCCATACTTCGTTTCATTGTAGAATGTTGTGAACTCAAGTTTCTTTCTTCCTTCTGTGTATGTTGCTACTTCAGCATGGAGTGTACTTAGAATTATAACATCTTTATTCTTCTTTCCTTGGTATACAATCATCGTGCAGTCTGCGTTGCCACTCTGGCACAGGATAGTGCTGGAATGTGTTTCAGCATTTGGCTTCCTTAGCTCATCAGCGAGTTCACGACGTATCATGTTAACTGCACGAATTAATAAAATTTTCTTTCTTTGAGCATCTTAGCAAGTCGAAGACACAAGGAGAATTATCGTCAAATTTCTTCCTTGATTTAGTATGAAGTACTTTTCGAGTGGCTGCTTCTCTCTATACATGATCCCTCTCCTGACGTTTGCGAGAGCCTTACATACGTACCTTGTCGCCACATCGGCAGCAAACAAAACTTTAAGACCACAATTGTCAGGTTTGTTGGGCATGAATCGAGTGAACCTCCATCTTATTTTTCGTGGAAGTAGTTGCTCGTCCATAGCTATATTTTCTCCAGTGGAGTAAAAACAATTACTGTTTACCATCAACTTTCTCCAAATTTCAGATACAAGAGCGAATTTCTTGGCTGGCAATCATTTAACTCAGGGTAATTTTTCATCTAAACGGAGAGATGTGGAAATCACCTGAAATCTTTCGCTTGTCATTAAGTTCTTGATGAAAACATTCCTCCACGAAACTGTCCGAAGATCATCTGTAAGTATGCCTTTTCCGCTATGACATCCTGAACATATACGATGGCTCAAGTGACACTGTAAAATAATTCTTTTTTGTACTTTTCGATAATTTTATTCTGTTGGTGGTGTTAGGACAGCAACCAGCCACAAATTTACTTTCAGTTCCTTTATTCAAAGGCTACCGTTACCGGTTTCGAATCGTTGTGATTCATCCTCAGTCGGTTTACATGCTTTCTTTATGACATGTGGTGTGGTTTTTACAGGTTAACTGTCGTAAAACATAAATAATACATAATTATAAACACGCCACGCACAGATGGTTGCGTTACAGATTTTCGTTGCATGTGACTTACGTGAAACGTTGGTTTCGAGTGTTTGTTTTCATAAAATTCGTCCAGCAGATGTAAATACATTCCCACTGCATTCTTATTGTTGCACACGTAAATTGTTCTCACTGAACACTTAAGATTTTTCACTGAGATGATTTCTACCACGCGCCACATGTTTTGATACATACAAAGAGCTTACAAACATATATCACAGATGCTATGATATATCGTAACATTTGACGATGATGTCGTATGTTTAGAAAGGATCATATATTCACTTACACAACTGTAATGCCTTTTACACTAGTACAGAGAAATTGAATTTTTTTTGCTAAAATAATTATATATATATATATATATATATATATATATATATATATATAACTGTATAGGTAAAATAGTATATTATTTAATTATATATAGCATCATGAGCATTATAGAAACATATAAATTTTCTACTTGATTTGCAGATGGGTGTACAAATATTATTTGCTTTGGAGGCTGGAAAGTAATTTTTGAAATTTTTTCAGGAAAGGGGTGTTAGCTAAATCTGTTTGTTCGTTAAGGATATAGTCTGGGGTGCTGTTTTTGTGTGTGTGTATTTCTAATTCTTCTAATATATTCATAGTGGCTCCCTTATCTGCTGGTTGCAAAATTTTTAAGTTGTACTCACTGTTTCCCACTGAATGGTTTTCTTCAGCAATATGGGTTGCAAATGCTGATTTGTTCAAGTTACGAAGTCTGAGAGCATCAATATGTTCTTTGTATCTAATTTAAAAACTTCTGCCTGTCTGTACAATGTAGAACTTTGGGCATGTATCACATTTGAGTTTGTATATTCCTGATTTGCGGTAGGGACTCTTGGAGGTATTTACATCATGGATTACTTTTTGTTGTAATTTATTATTTGTGGAAAAGCTGATTGTGATATTTTTCTTCTTTTTAAATAAGTTTGCTATTTGGTATGAAAGTGGGCCTATGTATAGGAGAGTAGCATATTTAGGTTTGGCTTCAGTGTCACATTGACTTGGCTTGAAGTGACTGCTGTGAAGTAGATCTTTGGTTTTTGTCTGCATTTTGTTGTGGAGTTTTTCTATCATTGCGGGTTTATATCCATTATTATGAGCAACTGTTTTAATTATATTGATTTCATTTTGTTGGTCTGTGTCACTCATTGGTACTTGTTTAATTCGGTGTAGCATTGTTCTGAAATATGCCATTTTTTGTTGGCGGGGGTGGCAAGATGAGTTGCTAATACTGACATCTGTGGTGGTAGGTTTTCTGTAAATACTAAATTGATGTTTATTGTTACTACTGCAAATTTTCAGGTCAAGCAAGTTAATGCTTTTATTAGTTTCATGTTCAACTGTGAATATAATATTTTTGTGCATTTTGCTTAGATCTGCTGCTAATGTATCTATTTCATTGCTTGTACCATCAAAAATCAAGATTTCATCATCAATATATCTTCTGTAGTAATTAATTTTGTTTGAGATATTGGCAGGCATTTACATCAACCATATAGAACAAAAATTCTTCTCAACCAGCAACGCCTTTTATATACAAACAATGTTAGCTGAGTGAGATGATATAAACTGCGGCAGACTGGAATATGCACGTGCCAAGACGTAAGGATGAGCATGAACCAGTCTCCATGATTTCTGATTGTTGCCATTTCATTGTTGGATTTTCTATATAATTATATTCAGAAGAGACATGGCAGTGGTGTCAAATTGACCATGTCTTCCGTTCTAGGTATCTCGAATGAAGTATACAAGATAATACAAATATTTCCAAAATCCTAATAAATCACGGTAAAGGTATGCACACACTTTTAAATTGTCGTCTTCGTTGCCTATCTGAATAATTACTGATATTTCATCACACATTTATTAAATTTTTCCATCATCTGCGTAGGTAGCAGGCATATAAACTTGTACTACTGAGATACGTATTCACTTCATATCTATCTTGGCTACGATAATGCGTTCACTATGCTAGTCATAGTAGCTTACCGGCACTAATGTTTTGTTATTCACTATTAGATCTACTCCGGCATGACCCCTATTTCCATTTTGTATTAATAACCGTGTACTCACCTGACCAGCTATATGCCTTCCGCATTGGTAACAACGGTTCCAGTCTGATCACCGAAGTTAAGTGCTTTTGGGATTGTCTAGAAATTGTGTGGGAGACCGTATGAGCCTTCCGACCGCTGTTGGCAAGCGGGGTGCATTCATCCCCTGTGAGGCCAATTGAGGAACCACTTGATTGAGAGGTAGCGATTCTGGTCACAAAAACTGACAACGACCAGAAAAGCCTTGTGCTGACCACATGCCCCTCCACATCCGCATCCAGTGACGCCTATCGGCTGACGATGACAAGGCGATCGATCGGTACGGTTGGGTCTTCCGAGGCCTGTTTGGACAGAGTTAAGTTACTCACCTGACCAGAAGTTTTGTTCAGCAGCGAAGAATTACGGGTAATGGATGACAACTTTGAGAAACTTCATCTCATCATTCAGAGAAAACCAGTACTGAATGACACTCTGACAGATAATTACTATACAACATTACATTTTTCATGTTAGTGTAATTTTCGTTGTTCCTGGACTACACTTTCTCGCTTATTTCAGGTCTGATATGAGTTTCTTACATCACCAACAGCTTTTCTCAGAAATCAAGTAATTCATTTTTCAGTTGAACTTCAGTTCCACAAACAGAAATTTTATTGCAGATAAGGGAGTCGACTCCCAACATTGGAGTAAAACCGCTGATAACCTCGCTGTTGAGCGCCCTATATGTACCACCAACATCACCAATGCAAACAAGGGAAATTTTATTTTACTAAGATGGATTAGCTGGGCACATTTGTCACACTTACCTGGCTTTTAGGCGGGAAACGTAAGCTAATTGTTGACGTGCTGTAGTGTGGTGAGACTATATTTGTGCTGTTAAATATAGGTTTGCAGTTCCATAAAAATGTGTTCTCGCAAGAGTTTGAGTAACCAAACGTATTCTGTTACGTTTGTGGCAGCTACGCAATTGCTAAGCGAAAGCAGGGCACCAATAGTTTCGTGAAAAGTGTCTTGTACACATACTTTTGTATCAGGTTTGGTGATCAAGACAAAAGACAACATAAGGTTTGTCGTATGTGTTGAGCGACTGAGACTGTAGCAAAACAGGAAGAAGAAATCAGTGAATTCTGCAATTCTATGGTTTGGAGGGAGCCAAAAAGTCGTCTGTTTGACTGTTATTTTTGTATGCTTAACGCTGAAGACCATAACGCGGAAGTTAATAAGAGTATATCCTAACATTTCTTTTGTCTTACAGCGAGTTGGGTATAATGAATCTCTCGATACTCCAATTCCACTTGTCATTCTCAAAGATTTGCAACAGGAAAGCTGCTCAGAAAATTAAAGCTGAACTCGTGACTAGAATCTGACAAAAGATGCTGCCGATTTCCTTAGGTCAAGATAGATAGAAAGACATCTCCTACTACCTCGAGTGTCAGTCTTTCGGTAGAGGAACACATAAATTGTATTTACAGAATTCTTTAAAGAAGAAGACTATATGGTTTTTTGTTGTGCTACCGAGCGTTTATTGAATTTATTTAACGTCACTTATGATCCAGTTCAGTCGAGGTTGATTATAGGCCGGTCAAAACGTAGCGTGAAAGCTGTATTTTTCATAATGGAAATTTGTTTGGTTCAATATCTGTTACCCATTCAGTAAATGTAAGGAGACGTATTAAAATCTCAAAGCTGTGTTGAAACACGTTAACTATGAAAAATATTCTTGGGCAATATATTGGGCTTTGAAGGTAGCTGGGATGTTACTTGGTCAACGATGTGGCTGCACAAAAGTACCGTGTTTCATCTCAAAATGGGACATCCCAGCCAAAGACATCCAACCACTGAACCGTAACTTACCAGCCCAAAAGGAAAACCTTCCAACACGGTTCACAGAATGTAAGAAATGAACCAGTTGTTCAACCAAGCAAGATGGTGGTATCTTCTCTACACATTAAGCCTGGATTAATGAAACGGTTCACTACAGCACCTCCGAAAGATGGTGATTGCTTTGGGTGCTATGTAACAAGATTTCCAAAAGTATGTTATGAGAAACTTAAAGATGGAATGTTTGTAGGAGCTGCAGATCAGAAATTTATCGAAAGATAATTTTTTTGCAAGATCTACGAATTGAGAGGAAAAAGTGCTTGCGTTTCGTTTGAAGAAGTAATGGCCACCTTTTTGGGCAACAACAAATATCAAAACTGTAAGTCCATGTTTATTATACATTTCGAGTGTTCCGTGAAATAAGGATTTAACATTAGCTTCATTGTCTACATTGACATATTGATATTTTCCCTTTGACCTTGTCGCTGTCAGTGAAGAACAAGGAGAACGGTTCCACCAAGGCATACCAGGGAAAGTGAAATGCAAACGTGACGGCTGACTACTGTTTCATGCTATAGACAGATGTCACTGGTGAAGTTAGACAATCAAGGAAGAGAAGTTTCACCCAGTGTGGGAAAGAGCTTGATGCTGTGAAATCAGCGAAGGGAAATCAAACTGTCATTCATATGCTGTGTGTTTGTAGTAATTATTAGCATTCTTAAGTGAACATACACAATTGTCTACTCTAATGCGGTGTCTAATGATTCTGTATAAGATCACAAAACAAATAAGTTATTTTAATGAGATTCAAAAAATTCCTTGCAACAAAAAAAGTTATTTTAACGAAAACTACGGACGTAATTTGCAGGAAAATATGACGTGATACAGAAAAAACAAAATCAGATTTTAAATCAGGAGGAAAAATACTTTAAATATCCCCTTAAAATCATAGAACATGGTCCCAAAAGTTTCGAAATACAGCACAGCCTACCAATTGTTGCTATCCTCTTCGACCAACTTCTGATGCAACTCCAGCAGATTACGGGGCTAGTACCAGACGTATAGTGTTGCCAGGAGAGAGGCTTGATAGAGACAAGGGATGAATTATATTGAAAACTTTTTTTGCAAAAGCCGATGCGAATAATCTGGAAAGGGTAAATGTCAAACTACGACAAATGTAGATTGCTATGAGAAATAATCGAGAAACAATGGAGCCCCATACCATTTTACTGGTAAACCTGAAGAATGACGTAGGTCGTGGCGAGATTAGTTTCGTGCTTTGACTGCGGCGTAAGCGATTCACATCTAGTAGACAACTGCTGTAGTGGTCCAAGACTTCCATATTGTCGAGACTTGACTGCACATTATTGATATCTGGCTGGCCGTCGCGAAGCTATATGGGTTGATAAGAAACTTTTCGTTGAAGGCATTGCTGCAGCGTATATGCAGCGTAGCGTGACTTCCATGCAGGTATATAAGCATCAACGTGTAGCAAGGTATTACTGTGGCGTTCCTGTCTTCCGACGCGTGTGCAGTAAATGCGGAAACGTTAGCCATGGCTACGTCATTACAAAATGCATCCAAACGGGACACACCTGTTGTTATTCTTTCCTTGGCTGTCGAAGGACAAACACCCATCCATGGGAGAATGTGTATGGGGCAGTATGTCTGTCGAAACTGTCATTATGAAATGGTGCGAGATGGTGTGCTGTTGCTTCGTCATAACGTCCGTCCCAATATCGCAAATGTTGGAACGCAGAAGTTACGCCCACTCAAGTGGGGCACACTCGATCATCCACCCTATAGTCCAGATCTCTACCCATGCGATTATCACGCCTTCGGTGCCTTAAAAGGGAGTAGGAGTGCAGACGATTCCTGTTGGGCGAGGATGTGCAGCAGGCAGTCACAGACGTCTTCACACAGCAGAACATGTTGTTTTACCTGAACGGTATATTCAGCCTGGTGTGTTGGTGGGATGATTGCCTCAATGATTACAGCGATTTTTCCTGGCTGGAATATCAAATCTGGACAATAGGGCCTTAGAACGGAAACTTTTTTATCTCCCCTCATACTTTGAACTCTCACAAATTTACGCTGCCCGTGGGCACTTGAAACCGGCACTATGGGAACTGGGGAAATTCTCAAGGAACTGTAGAACGTTCAAGAAGTGTTAACCCGCCAAGGGTCACTACTGACACTAGAATAAATTTCCTCACATTTGTTCTACCACGAGGCGACATCATTGTAACATTAGATGGAACCTCGATGCACGTAAGTGTATGAATATCTCTGACATGTAAGGAGAGCCGATTCAAATGCCACGTAATCCACTCCCTGATGGCCTGAGGAGTTCTGAAAGGTTCATATGTTTGCGGGTGCAGGACATTCTTGCTAACTCAGCCTATTTCGTGCAGAATACCCTACATACAACTGTCCTCGATAAGTACTCGGTAGTAAAGCGAACTACTTTCACGGGATTAGACCTCACTGGCTTTTTGCCAATAACAGAAAAGATGATCAAAATTTGCGCATACTACGGCTTTGGTCACTTAAGTGACCATACCCATTAGCACAACAGGGTCAGTGTTTAATGATCAACATGATCCGTTGCACCTGTCTTTGGTTACCTGTGGCCATTACTACAACTACAACGGTGAACACTATTCATTCACTGCCTTAGCTATCAAAACTTCCTTTCAAGATCCTACCCACTGAAGATATAACATATATAAACCCCATGTACAATGTAAAATCACACAGGGAATCAGCATCGACTACTGACATTGGAAACCTCCACATCAGCCACTTTTTTAGTCTTGACCACGACAGGTGCTGTTTATTGCAACGACAAGCATAGGATTACTCAGCTCTCACCTTCCACATCCTTCCATCTGCAAGCCTATGCCAGTGGCACTCCAGCAGAAACTAGAACCCTACAACAGCTGGAGACAATTGTGTGGCTTTTAAATGAGACTGAGTGACTGTTTCTAGTACCTTGGGAACTAGCTTTCCCTCGTAACAGCGTCACGCTAAATTCAGTGACCGAATTTCTCCTAAGACTGGAGGTATATCACAAAGTGGACGGTATATCGCGACGCAGAGGAACGTCGCGACAAAGTGATCCGCTTACTATTCACGAAAGCATACAGCTGACGACACAACCGACCTGTTAACTGCCGCATCGTGTGGAAAGACTGCTCTAACTAGCCGCCGATGCAGGATTGCATCAATCAGCAGTGTGCTCCTCTGTCACCAGGCAGCAAAACTACTCATCGTAGGGTCGCTATAAATAGGCAAGCTCGATGACATACGGCAGCGAAGACTGAGCTCTACGGACCTTTGTGCTGCATCAGAGAGCCTCTACCAGACAGCAACCGGCTGTGCTCATTGGGATCTTAGCTTGAACACCAATGGGTCGTCCATGGAAGTCGACGTGCGGAGTAAAGCGTTGTCATATAGACGCCTGTGCTGTCTACAGGGACACATTGTATGCAACAGCTGGCTGCCATCACCGCTCAGAGTCAACGCCGCCTTCTAACGTTGCACGAGAACTTCAAGCAACGCCGCGTCCCTTACACCGAGTATGAAGACGCTGTGGCTCGAAATCATACTGTGCATTCTAGATGAGGGTGCTCATCTGTGTCCCCTCAAGACAGGTGACCCAATAAACAATTTTACTGTAATTCGTCTACATTTGCTTCGCCAACCCTGACCTCCTCCCCCAGCAGTCGAACACACAAGATCCGTGTTTCAAAGTGTTTAAGTCTACCTGAACAACCAAAGTAACGTTCACCTACCTCTCAACGACAGACCGTGGAAGAAGAATGGTACACAGTAAGCACGTCCTTGTTTACTGAACAAATGAGATGCTACGACAACGAATACGATGCTCAGTAAACATAGAGTGTAAGGATGCATGAGTCAGTGACACATTTCTTCGATGTAGCACTGGGCCTATACTCAGCGATTAGACGCAGTTACACATTCACAACGGAGAACGTAAGAGCAAGATGAGTGTGAAGAATAGGGAGGAATGTGATGCCAAAGATGATGCAGTTACGAAGATGAAAGGCTGCAACAGCAAAGCCTTAGCCACCACTAACAGAAAGAAAATTTCTTGCGACGCACGTACCTGAGACGATGAATAAAACACATAAGGTCGTTTCAGATGAATGTTGCTGGATGTAAGTGTATCACGTATGTGCAGTGCGCTAAATACAAAATATAATTCTGTTTCACAGAAAAAAATTCGTTTTTGTAATTCCATAAAAATAGCAGAATTATTATATTGTCGCAGAACAAACTGAGTAGCACCGAGGTGTAGTGGTTATGATACTAAACTGTTGCATGGAGGGTCGTGACTTCAAAACTCCCTTGAACTGTACAATTTTAATTTCTATATTCGGATCTAGTACGTTCTAGAATTATCCACAAATGTCAAGAATCATTGCGATGGAATGTTCTGCAGTTGTATATATACTGTATGCGTTCTGGCCGGAGGTAGTTCGCTCCGCGCTCTTGTATGTGCAAGTGCTGATTAAGCCCTCGTTAAATGAAGTTAGTGCTCGTCACTCATCTAATTATACCTTCTTCTACGTGACATTATTTTGGTGGAGGCGCTGGGTATTGGAACTTGTGATAGCGCACATTATCGACGACACAGTGGCTCTCATCAGGCCACAACAGAGCCGCCGTTTACGTGGCGAGAAACTCGGGATCGAGCCATATTCAACGGATCGCAATCTGAAGAAGAAGAAGCAACTGTGTGCCACCACATGAGACATCCTTACGGGTTCTCTGGTGACGATGGCTAAAATCCAAACAAGTGGCAGAAAGTATATGAGCGTATACATGAATTTAACAAATGGAATCAGACGGTGTGATTGGCTAACGTATTTTTCTACTTTGAGGGCACTTCCAAGCAATGGTATGGGAACAACGAGGAGAAGTTCACAAGTTGGGAAGTATTCCAGGCGGAACTGCGCGAGTGTTTCGGCGACACACAACGACAGAAGTGCTCTACTGAAGATAAATTAAAGCGGCCAGGAGATACTACAGCATCCTACATTCAAGACGTCTTGGAGATGTGTAAAATAGTGGATCATAGAATGAAGGAGGAAGATAAGGATGCACATCTCACGAAGGGTGTTACTGAGGAAATGTATCAAGCCCTACTACTGAAGGAGGTTTCGACAGCAGACGACTTCCTAAAATGGTGTCAGTATGTCGAGACAATGCAAAAATATGATTCAAATGGATCTAAGCACTATGGGACTAAAAATCTGAGGTCAACAGTCCCCTAGACTTAGAACTACTTAACCCTAACTAACCTAAGGACATCACACACATCCATGACCGAGGTAGGATTGAAAGTTGCGACCGTAGGCGCAGCGCGGTTCCAGACTGAAGCACCTAGAACCGCTCGGCCACAGCTGCCGGCGAGAGAATGCATCAAAAAAGAATTACACGCAAGAAATTTGAACGGCTCCTAAACGTCGTATCGACGTCTGAGATGGGGGAAAGAACTGATTTCACAGGTGTTATTCGTCAGATATTGAGAGAGAAAGTTCAGAATGTATATGGATGGCGCGACGAGCAAAAAACCGGTACGCTTCAAGAGGTCATAAGGGAAGAATTGGAACAGCCATTGAACACAACCTCTCTTCCTTCATTCCCTTTTGAAACGGTGAAAAAGTCGAGACCCAGGCCGAATTATGTTCCTACAGTGCCGCATGAGGAACCTGTTTGGGGACCAAGGACGACTGACGTCTAGAGTAACCAGGAAAACCAACCAGTATGTTTCCACTGTGGACGACCGTGACATGTGGTGCGCTATTGTCGAGAAAGGTGGCAGATATTTGATGACGCCCGCGCCAGAAGACAGCAGACGATCTTAGGCGACGCCAACTCCGGGAAGACTAAGATGGACAAGGAGATGTGGGTGAAGGACGACGTAGGTCACCATCGCCGAAAGCTAGCCGCTGGAAAGGACGCTCCCCAACACGCCGATCAAGGTCTCCATCGCCGTTTAGGAACTCCAGACGATCACCTAGCCGCCGCAACCTGGAAAACTAAAGGGTGTGACCTTCCTTGGAGGTGAGGCCGCTGAAAAGAAAAATCCTCCACTATCGATCACTACAAAACTGATAGGAAACTACGTCGATATCTTCATGGATGGCCTACCATCCCAAGCTCTTGTGGACTCTGGAGCATCTTATTCAGTGATTTCAGAGAAGTACCGTCGCTAGTTGCAGAAAACCGTATTTGTCGACAGCAAAACATCTCTGCTGAAGGTGGCTAATGAGAAATATGTATAACCTAAAGGAAGAAGTACCATTCGTGTGGGTATAAATGGCCATACACAGCCCTTAGAATTCATTGTCTTACAAAAGCGTAGTCATGACGTCATTCCCTGATAGGGCATTTTGAAAGCTTCTCCGGCAATTATAGATTGTGGTCGCTCGAGAATTATGCTAGACCAGATGAGATACTGTGGACAGGAAGATGCGCACTCGAGTGTGTGAAGACTATGTGTGCTGGAAGAAGTGATCATTCCTGCAGTCAGCGCTAGAAAGGTAACTTCACGTGACAGGCCATGCCTCAAACCATGGATCCTGTAGTGGAATGTAAGAAAAGCATACCACTGAAGAATAAATTGGTCATCCCAGCTTCTATCGTCTCGTTTAAGAACGGATTCGGTGAACTGTAGATAGTTAACTGGCGCCGAGAACCGCAGATCTTTCCAAGACGCACGTGGTTAGCAAACGCTGAGCCGTTAATTAAAGAACAGGTGAAGGTCGTAGAAACCTCTCAATACGAGTTTGTGGGCGAAACTAGCGCGTCCACTACGAGACAAGATCTTCTAGCTCGACTACCACCAGATCACAGTAAGGAACAAAAAAAGAAGCCACTTGCCATTCTTCAGGTGTTCTCTGATTGCTTCAGTCCACAGGTGAAGAGCAAACTAGACAAATCCACGGTGAAGCAACGGATTAGCACTGGAGACCATCAATCGATATGCCAGAGAGCACACCCCGTGTCAGCAACGGAACTTCGAATAATTCGCGACGAGGTAGAGAAAATAATGAAGAATGACATCATTGAGCCTTCGCAGAGCCCATAGTGTTCACCAGAGGACCTCATCAGGAAGAAGTATGGCAGTCGGCGTTTTTGTGTTGATTACATGAAGCTTAATAATATAACTAAAAAGGGCGTTTACCCTCTTCTACGATTTGACAGCACACTAGATTGTCTGAATGGGGCTAAGTTTTTCTCAACCATGGACATGTACTCGGGATACTGGCGAATCGAAGTAGATGAGGCTGATCGTGAGAAAACTGCATTCATCGCCCCTGAGGGCCTGTATGGTTTAAGGTAATGCCGTTCGGTTTGTGTAATGCACCAGCAACTTTTGAACGGATGATGGATAATCTTGTAAGTCACCTGAAGTGGACGATGTCTTTTTGTTATTTAGATGACATTATAGTGTTCTCAGAGACATTTGATAAACATATAAAAAGACTGAGGGCCGTTCTTAAGTGTCTCCAACAAAGCGGACTGAAACTTAATCCAAGAAAGGATCTCTTTGGAGCAAAAGAATCAAGATACTTGGACACCTTGTGTCAAACGAAGGTGTGCGAACAGAAGCAGGAAAGGTGTGATCTATAAAGGAATTTCCTATTCCTAAAAGTATTAGAGATGTGAGAAGCTTCGTCGGATTATGTTCTTATTACCGTCTTTTTATCAAAGACTTTTTTATCAAAGCCAGGCCACTCCAAGTGTTGTTAAGAGCTCATGCTAAATTTATCTGGGGTGGTGCTCAACAAGATTCTTTCGATGTGCTGCGAAAAGCTCTGACGACTGACCCTGAGCTAGGTCTGTATGATGAGAGAGCACTTACAAAACTACACACAGATGTCAGTGGGTATGGGATCGGTGCTGTTCTGGTGCAAATTTCGGATGGAAAAGGGAAGGTTATAGCCTATGCTTCTAGGAAACTTACAAAAGCCGAGAGAAACTACTGAACTACAGAAAGAGACTGTCTTGCTGTGACCAGGGCCATGTGGAAATTTCAACAGTATCTTTGTGGAAGGCCATTTACAGTTGTTACAGACCATCATTCACTTTGTTGGTTGACAGGTCTTAAGGACCCTACCCGACGACTCGCCAGATGGGCACTATGTCTTTAAGTGTATGCCGCGCGGGATTAGCTGAGCGGTCTCAGGCGCTGGAGTCATGGACTGTGCGGCTGGTCCCGGCGGAGGTTCGAGTCCTCCCTGGGGCATGGGTGTGTGTGTTTGTCCTTAGAATAATTTAGGTTAAGTAGTGTGTAAGCTTAGGGACTGATGACCTTAGCAGTTAAGTCCCATAAGATTTCACACACATTTGAACATTTTTTTCTTTAAGTGTATGACATTACAATAGTAAACAAAAGTGGAAGAAAACACCACGATTCCGATTGTCTCTCAAGAAACCCTGTGCAAGACCATTAAGACTTCGATGAAGATAGAGACTGTCTCGCTGCACTCCATGGTCTCTCTGCTGGGCAGAAGCAGGACACCAAGATATCTCAAATTATGCTTGCCTTAAATAGGTCAGAGGAAGTGAAAGGACAATTTAAGGTTGTTAATGGATTACTTTGCAAGAAAAACTTTGATCCGTTTGGAAAGAGGTGGCTACCAGTGATTCCTAAACGCATGCGCTTATATGTTCTACAGAAATTCCATGACACATAAGGCCGGACATTTAGGATTTATTAAGACATACGACAGAATCCGCAAGTGATTTTTCCTGCCAGGTTTATTTAGGAGTGTCCGTCACTATACGTCGCACTGTCGAGAGTGCCAGAGGAGAAAGGCAGTTCCTCAGAAACCACGTGGCCGACTCATACCAATTCCACCAGCCGAAACGTGTTTCTAGTGTGTTGGGATCCACCTCCTCGGACGATTTACGACGTCTGCTAGTGGCAATTTGGATTATTATTTGCACTGATTATCTGACACGCTATGCCATTACAAAAGCTGTGAAAGCAGCCGTGGATCCGAGGTAGCCAAATTCATCGTGGAAGACATTGTATTAAAACACGATGCCCCAGGGTCGTTAATTACGGATAGAGGGAAAGTTTTTCAATCGAATCTTGTGACAGAGATAAACCGTCGGTGCAACATTTCTCATCACATGACGACTGCCTGCCATCTGTAAACTAACGGGCTTACTGAACGCCTTAATAAGACCTTGGCCGACATGCTATCAATGTTCAGCAATATTGAGCAAAGCAACTGGGATTAGGTGTTGCCTTTCGTCACGTTTGCATACAACACCGCCAAACAAGACACCACAGGATTTACGCCATTTTTTCTGGTACATGGGCGTGAGGCGACTACGACGATGGACACTATGTTTCCGTTACATCCTGATGACGTGGACGACGACTACATCGACCAGGTGTTGACCAGAGCTGAGGAAGTTCGGCATTTAGCTCGACTCTGCACGCTGCAGGCTCATGTTTACGATCGCCGAAGGTATGACGTGAGCCATCACCCTGTTGTCTATCAGCCTGGTGACCTCGTTTGGATCGTCACTCCTGCTCAGAAGGTTGGGCTCTCTGAGAAGCTCTTTAGGAGTTACTTTGGACCTTATAAGTTTGTAAGACAGTTGTCTGATGCTCCTTATGAAGTTGAAGATATCGACCCCGACACTAGAAGACGAAAGGTTAGAGATACGGTCCACGTCCTTCGAATGAAGCCTTATAAGGATCCTGCATCCCAGGGTAAATTCGAAGCTTCAGCGACAGGGAACAAGCGGAAAGGTGACGAAGTGCGTAGCGGCAAAAGATGTTCTAAGAATATCACCGCCAGGGCGAGAATCAGCTACCAGGAGCCCGAGTATGCAGGACTGATGACGCGTTCCCGGACTAGGACGACGTAACACCGAGCCGCTGCTCTCTTAAGAAGGGAGCAATATCGCAGAAGGAGCTGAGTAGCACCGTGCTGTAGTAGATTTGATACCAAAATGTTGCATGGTGTGTCCTGAGTTCAAAACGCACCTGGACTGTACGATTTAAATTTCTATATTCGGTTCGAATACATTCTAGAAGTATCCATAAATGTCAAGAATCATTGTACTGGAATGTTCTGTAGCTGTATATATACTGTATGTGTTCTGGCCGGAGGCAGTTCGCTCCGCGCTGTTGTATGTGCAAGTGCTGAATAAAGCTTCGTTAAGTGAAGTTGATGCTCGCCATTCATCTAAGTTCACCTTCTACTACGTGACAATATTTCTGTGGTCTTCTCATATAATTTCAAGTGAATAATGGTATGATTACTATTAATGGGCTATGAACGACATAATTCCTTTTCCTTGTCCGTTATTGAAATTTGTAAAATGAAATAAATTCTAATTAAATGTTATTATTATGGCTGTTATTGGATTAACTGTTATTTTTATTCTGTAATTTTATCACCCCAACATTTTATATGTTTTGGGTATGTTACTTGCTCTACTATGACACTAACATTGTAGAATGTAGAACCGAAACTCTCTTTAAGACATAAATCATTAGATTTTTTATAGCACTGAAATGTTTCAGCTCGCTTATAAGTTTATCGAATGAAATATTTGTAACGCCCATAAAATAAAACACTGTCACGTATGGAGCGCTGTGGATGCTGTAGAGCTGGTACCAGGCAGATTTTGGTTGCGCAACACTTACGCCACCACCACCTCCACCACCACCACCACTAGGCCGGCGAAATCGTAAGCGGTGCGTTGTGCAGCAGGCGTGGCTAACAAGAGAGCCACCATCAACCGCATTCAACTCCCCCTACAGCCAAGCTGCATGGCCTGTTACCTCGGTCTTTTGTAGAGATTAACACCCTCTTCTTTGCTCCGTTTTGACAGCAGGTGTCCCCACATTTGAACTTTCAGCCTACTCATTTGTTATACTCGAACCTACATATTTTTCGAAAATGATACTCTTTGATTCTGTTTTTATTGTCTGTGCTTGTCAATAAAATTAGTAGATATTACTTTGGCGATGATGTTTAGTTCCCGTTTTAACGCGTGTTACGCAAATAATGGAGAAGCCATCGTTACAGCTGCTAAAACATCAAGAACAGCATATGGTACACTAACGAGAACACATTAAGAAGAATGAACAAAGACACCTGTAGCAACTGGACTTGCATCGCCGGCTCATTGCGCATTTGAAAAGTGTTCCTCATCAACAGCAATTGGTCAGACAGTCCAACCTCTGAGCTATTCCAGCGCTCTAAGAATCAAAGGAAGATTGGGGCTCACACTTAAGGCAATTGCAGCAGCATTTTACTGCGTTGCAGGTGGTATATACAGATTTACATCATATTCCGTGTTGAACAACTTTCTCATGAAACTTTACAGCGTTATGTTTTATGCAACTAGTCTCGGGGTGGTGCAGTAATTTAACATAGGACATGGGTGCAGGCGGAGCGAAGATGCAATCGCCCACAGGCAGTCTTGATCGACATCTCCATAGCTTTCCATAACTAACCTGAAGTTATAACTTCGATGGTTTCTTCATATATGCCGTGGTCAAGCCATTGCTACATCTTGACCACAAACCAAACAGAGCAGTAAAATCTATATTTATTCCTTTTCTATCGTCTGTTCAAGATAAGAATACCGGACAAAAATTAGACGCCTCCTAGAGACAACACGTTATTGCCGTGTAACATCACCCCTAGGTATGAAAATGGCTCCTTAGGGGCGAGGAAGTCTGTCGACGTGCTCCTTCGGTATGCTATATCCAGCTTATGGCTATCATTGTATATTACATCCCACAGAGTTGTATATTACATCCCAAAGAGCAGGGGTGTCCAAGAATCTGCCTCGTTCGCCATTTCATGGCATGAGTACCAAGCGCTCAGTCTGGATGTAAACTTCACCCACCGTCACGCCATGCTGTCTCAGAACAAGGGAGACGTGTGTGGCGGTGGTGAGGGGGGCGGGGGGACGGAGAACACGCCGCATAGAAATGGCAGTGCATTCACACTGCATACAACTAGGATTTATACTTCACATTTTGCAACAACATAGATCACAAAAAAATCAGCTTTCAGTATTATTCTTGGGGCACTAAAGACATATTCTGTCTTTTACAACGGAGAGATTCAGAGTATTTCACAGATTTTTCACACTCAGGTTGAAATGTAATCCTGACTTACACTGTTTCATAATCGAAGAAAGGTCTTTCTCACAAATATGTTGATCGAAATATTGTAACACATTTGCAGCATTATTATGGAGAGAGGGAAACGCTACCTGAAGAAAGCAATGTAGAGGTATTGGACAGTTTTAGCATAAAAGGATTTGTCATTAAAACGGGAGTTACCCTGCAGATCAGTTAGTTACATATGCACTTGCACAGGGGTGCTTTGAACTGAAACAGCAAATGCTCTCTAAAACAGGTCGAAAACAGATGAAAGATTAGCAGTGTCCTCAAAAAGTTTATGAAACTGTCATTATGATTTGGTCAAGGCCACAATGAATACTTCAGACCTCTCTTTTTCCTTAACAACAGTTAGCTTTGGTACCTGAACTGTGTTTTTCTAAATGTGTCTTCTCTATAACGCTATTTCCTTTCAAGATGGAAATGGAAATGATCGTATGGTGTCAGTGGCCGGGAGTTTCCAGACGGGAAGTTCGGCCGCCAAGTGCAGGTCTTATTGAGTGCGACGCCACGTTGGGCGACGTGCGCGTCGACAATGGGGAAGAAATAATGATGAGGACAGCACAACACCCAGTCCCTGAGGGGAGAAAATATCCCTCCCCAGCCGGGAATCGAGCCCGGGCCCCCGGGAGTGGCAATCTAACGCGCTGACCATTCAGCTAATGGGGCGCACCTCTTTCAAGATGCATCCCCATCAGATCAAGGAGAAGTTTTTTCTCACCTTGCATCGTCTTCCTGTGGGCAGTGTGCTGTCAAGTCTACTCAAAATATGGGGCCAGCAATCCATTTAATAAGCTCTAATTTTGATTTGTACACTCCTTTTTCCTTCATAATTTCAACAATAACGAGTTTTAAATCGAAAAATCGCTCCCTGCCATTCCCGTTACTTTGCAGTAATATATTAAGTCTCCATTCTGTTCGTTCAATTCCATTGAAAACAGCTGCAACTATTAATGGAATAACGTGTGCGGCTTCAAACATTTTACTACCCATTCCACCATTTTGTTCGCGTCTGGGTGCCTGCAAATTCTGAACAATGTGCTTGCTGATGTGTAGAACAAAGAATCTCGTGCGTCCATGGCTGTAATTTCTTGCTCTTCCTTTGTTAACTAAATCTTTAAATTTTTTCAGTATGGTATTTTAATATCGTTTCATTTCAAATTTACAGTACCCGTTGCTTTAGCGACTGCATAATATATACTGAGAATTCTCATCCCTCTCGTTTATCACCCCCATTAATTTTTAAAGGCTTGCGACGACTGATAACTAGAATGCCTCTTTTTGTGCAAACAGCCAATGGACCTGTGAATGTCCTTCTTACCACTAACAAATAGCGAAGGCTAAAAAGCGCTCACACCACGATTCTACCAAATCGAGTACTTCGTAAGAGACACGAGCAGAGCCGAGACAGGCTGAGCCTAGGCTCCAACGCCGCAAAGTTTATTACTAAGTTTCACTTGCTGTTCCTAATGACTCCAAGACTCCAAATATTTTCTATGGGATTATAATCAGATGATTTACCGTTCCAGGCGAGAGGTAATAGGGTACATCACTGTTTGTCAAACCTCGTATTTTATCGTGCAGCCTTGTAAACAAGGCTGCTATCATTTGGAAGATGATAATGTGCACAGCCCACTCATTAGAAATATGTAGAAAAAAGGGCAATACTTGGATCATGTTCAAGGTAACCTCAGTGAGTTGGCCCAAGTCATGGTACCAGGAACACCCCCAATACCCCTATACATTACAGAGCTGCCTGCGTCCTGTACTACACTTTCCACATACTGTGGATTAATAGCACTCGACGCCTTCTGTCATTTTCAAAAAAGACATCACCGGGATTCATTAGACTACACCACACGCCTCCAGTTAGTTACCGTCCATTCTCCGTTTTTCTAGCAAATTGAAGGCGTTAAGTTTTATGTACCGCTGTGCGCAATGTCGTTTAACGAGTTACTCGACTCCAAATGTCGAATGCACGCAGTGCCCACCACAATGTTCGATTGGAAATTCATTGAGATGGGCCTCCATTCACCGAAAACAGCTGTTTCTAATGTATTTGATGGCGACTGTCATTGATAAAGGGTGGCAGTCGTCTCCGGTTCCTGGCAGTTTGGATCTTGTTACCAGTACTGTTCTTACGCCTTGTTACATGGCTGCAAGACGCACATCAAGCGTTGTAGACACGCTGGACAGGCCGTTTTGATAAATAAAAATGTTGGGCAACTCCATTCACGGTATGTACGGTCATGGTTACCCCTAAACAGGGCAGCTCCTATCCGCCTTTCCGTTACGCCTCCATATCGACCCATCGTACTGTGATGACTACATAGAAGCGGCTAGCACGTGCATACCACTTCACTACCAATACTTACAGCAGTAGTGGAGGATGCCTGATGCCAGTTTCTTAACACAGACAGCGATCCACAGCAAACATTGTATTCATTTAAGGGGATGAGTAATATTTTCTGTGGTGAGCTTACAAACATATCTCATTTAATAATCGTAGATATGGCACCGAACAAGAATATTTTTCTAAAGTCTACGCACACAAAATCCATTTGTTACCTCTGTCTGCGGCATCTAGCTTACGACATGTGATGAGTGGGTGCTGAGTGGCACATTAACGATATTTAAAGAATATTTTCTGCTTACTATGGATCAGTTAGAAAGTTTCTGCCTCGGTTATAAGCACAGACGCTCTTTTATCCACTATTATTTGAAAATATTTCTACCAAGCGAGTGCGGTCGTGCAGCAGTTATTACACGGGATGAGTACATAGAATAAGCAATCTTGTAATCCAGAATCGGCGATCGTTACTGAGATTGCCACTGCTTTTGTTAATTAACTGGAGATGTGAATTAGGTTCGTTGCCTCAAGAAGAACACGTTCCATTTAACACTCCATTTCTAATGGTCTTTAAATCAATGGGGAATTGAACAGTATATTTCTTCCTTTCCATGTCTGTTCAAAAACCTTCCGACATTGATTACATTTGCAAAGTATGTAGCAGATCGCAAAAGAGCTTTTTGTCGTCTAATCGAAGTTGACGGTAGCACTTCCCTTAAAGCACCACTGTTGAGATTAATTTATTATTTGGGTTCCCTGCAATATGAGGTTACGTTGTTTCCTAGACAGACTACATGAAATACTAGTTACAGCAGGAATATTTCTATCACAGTGTATCTGCGCAGTACTACTAGGTAACACAAGACACAGTCGGTGATCGTTGCTGCTGCCAGCATCTTTAAAGCAGAAAAAACATTAATTTCGTTTGTTCCTATATACATTATTTTGAATTACATGTACCGTATTATATAAAACGGGGGTATTATCGCAGGATTCCATTATAGCAATTGGCGTTAGCTACATTCCTTTGGAGAAAAGGCGAAATACAGATGTCGGCGTATTTTATACGCCAAAGAAATATCAAGATATGCTGTAGGCTTCAAGCAACACGAAAAATGAATGCTCTCGGGAGTTACATCTATCTTCACGTTTATCCATTATTTATTTCGTCGTTTTGTCGAGCTGAGGTGTTGCTTAGTCCTGTGTCCTTCGAACCAGCTTTGATTTCGGTAACGGGTTTCATGTCAAATAAAATAGTATTGTCTCACCTACAACGGGGGAACTTGGTATTCATAAAGACTATTATATCTCATTATACTCTTCCGCGTTCGTTCATTGTATAATTTCAACACTACTGCGCTCTTTATAAGATGACATATTGTTACCAGCGATTAAGTGATTGAAATATTATCGTCTTTTCATCTCATAACTCCAGTTACCTAAGGCCATCTCCATATAGCAACCGTTTCGACTAGCCAGTGGCCATGACTGGTCACAACAGTTAATTTTTTTTTTTTATTTTCCTTTATTGTGATTTCATGCCCCTGCCCCATATGGGCAGGGGAGGGCTGTCAGCAGCACAATCCGCCGCTCTTCAGCCGAGTGACATGACAACTAAAACAAGAATAAAATAATACATACATAAGGAGGTAAAAAAAGGGGAACATAAAACAGAGTAAGGGGAGAAAATGGAGGTAAAAATCACTGACATGTAGAAGTTCATTGGGGACAGTTAAAATAGTCACCAGAAAGTTAAAAAAAAACACAGTTGGCGATTCTTAAAACACAGAGAAGACACTGGATGCACATGCACAGTTTAAAAGTTGGCCACAGTATGAAAAACACTCCGAAGACAACACACTTAAAACCCACTTGGAGCACACACGACGAAGAGTAAAACTATCAGGCGGGACCTGCCGAGGGAAAGGGCAGAGAGGATGGAAAAGGAGGGGAGAGCATGGGGCAGCTGGGGAAGCGGCGGGAGGAAGAGAGGAGGGGCAACTGTGGGTTCACGAAGAGGCAGGAGACACAAGGGGCGGGAGAGGAAAAGGGAAGACAGGGTAGGAGGGAGCGCAGAGACACCGAAAGAAGGCACAAGAGATGGACAGGGAGTAGGAGGGGAAATCCGCTGAGAAGGAGGGAGGGGGAGGAGAGGGAGCCCTGAGGAGGAGGCAGGAAGAGGGGTTTAGAGTTGGTAGGAAGGGTAGATGTCAGGGCGAAGCTCATCATCTGGGAGTGGTAGACGGTGGAAGTTGTGTTGGGAAAGGAGATGGAGGGTGTGGAGATGGAGAGAGGGAGGGACACAACGGTAAAGGCGCGGCAACTGGTTGGGAGTGGAGAGGAAGGGAGACACCAGGGGGTGAGGGGGATCAAGGCGGCGGACAATATATAGTGTGCGGATATGTTCAAGGAAAAGGAGAAGGTGGGGGAAGGGGATGAGGTCATAGAGGATGCGCGTGGGGGACGGAAGACGGATGCGGAAGGCGAGGCGGAGTGCATGGCGTTCGAGGATTGGGAGGGCTTTATAGAACCGGGGATGGGCGGAAATCCAAGCGATGCTGGCATAGCAAAGGATGGGGCAGATCATGGATTTGTAGGTGTGAAGGATGGTGGAAGGATGCAGACCCCACGTCCGGCCGGACAGGAGTTTCAGGAGGCGGAGGCGGTTGTGAGCTTTGTTTTGGATGGTAAGGAGATGGGGAGTCCAGGTGAGGTGGCGGTCGAGTGTGAGGCCAAGGTATTTGAGGGTAGGAGTGAGGTGGATAGGACGGCCGTAAATGGTGAGGTAGAAATCATGGAGGCGGAAGGAGCGGGTGGTGCGGCCTATGATGATCGCCTGGGTCTTGGAGGGATTAACACGGAGGAACCACTGGTTGCACCAAGCGGTGAATTGGTCAAGGTGGGTTTGGAGGGTACGTTGGGACCGTTGAAGGGTAGGATAAAGGGCTAGGAAGGCGGTGTCATCAGCGAACTGGAGAAGATGAACAGGAGGGGGAGGTTTGGGCATATCAGCAGTGTACAGGAGATAGAGGAGAGGGGAAAGGACAGAACCTTGGGGCACGCCGGCAGAGGGGTAGAAAGTACGGGAGTTGGAATTGTGGATAGTCACATAGGAGGGACGATGGGAGAGGAAGGAATCAACGAGATGGACGAAGTTGATGGGGAGAGCATAGGTCTGGAGTTTGAAAAGGAACCCTGGATGCCAGACACGGTCATAGGCGTTCTGGAGATCAAGAGAAACAAAGATAGCAGAGTGACGGGAGTTAAGTTGGAGGGAAAGAAGATGGGTAAGGTTAAGGAGCTGGTCGTCAGCAGAGAAGGAAGGGCGGAAGCCACATTGGGTAAGAGGAAGGGGGCGGTGCAGGTTAAGGTGGCGGTGGATACGGCGAGAGAGGATGGCCTCAAAGACCTTACTGAACACGGAGGTGAGGCAGATGGGACGATAGGAAGAGGTAGCAGAGGGGGGTTTGTTAGGCTTAGGGAACAGCAGGACACGGGAAGTCTTCCACAGGCCAGGGTAAAATCCAGTGGAGAGGAGGACATCACAACAGTTAAAGAAGACCTTATATGTATGATGATGGAGACCCTAATAATCCATGAGTGCAAATGCTTTCATTTCAACACCTTTAAAAGAAGTGTGAGGTGGAAGAATAGTCTCTGGTAGGTGAGGTGTGGTGCCACTCACTAAAGCAAAGGAATCTTTCAATTAGTAACGCAACACATTTATTCTCCACCATTTTCGGTTAAAAATATGCTGAATTTCTTGTGGGACATCGTGGAATATTCCCACTTCAACCCGTATAGTTTCAGAAAGTTCCGATAGGTGGTGGCGCCATGCGTAGCCTTCAAAATGGCTTCTGTAAAGGAGGTGCCTTCCAGATAGTGAGCTGCCACTGAGTTTCCTTTAGCACAAAAGCACAGCATCGCAAATATTTATTGGAGCTCGCAGAACGTCTACAGAGACCTGGCAATGAACAAAAGCACCGTGAGTCGCTGGGCAAGGCGTCTGTCATCATCCCAATAACGTCGCTCAAACCTGTCCGATCAGCCCCGATCCGGCCAGCTGTACACTGCTGTGACACCTGCAGTGTTGGAACGTGCGGACACTCTCATTCTAGGTGATCGACAGATCACAATGAAACACCGGGCTGCTCGACTGTACGTCTCTGTTGGTAGTGCTGACACACTGGTCCACTAGGTGGGGTACTCAAGGGTGTGTGTTCGCTTGGTTTCTCGCCGCCTAAAAGAAGAACGTAGCAACGAAGGCCTATCTGTGCAGAATTTCTTGTGCATTGCTAGGCTGCTCATTACAATTTTTGTCGTACATCGTAACAGGCGATAAATCATGGGTTTATCACTTCGAACAAGAAACAAAACGGCAATCCTTGGAGCGGTGCCACACCACTTCTCCTCCGAAGCAAAAGTTCAAAGCCACGCAGTCAGCCGGTAAAGTCATGGTGACCATCTTCTATTATACAACTCTGAAGGGTTATTCTGTTTTATATCCATCCTCATGGTGCAACGATTAACTCTGAAGCGTATTGTGCTAACCTCAGGAAAATAAGAATCGACTTCAGCTTGTTCGTCGCCACAGAAATGCAAGCTAACTTCTCCCTCTCCATGACAACGCAAGGTCTGACGCAAATCTGAGCGCACGAGAAATCACATCATGAGGAAGCGTACGCGTTGGTGAGTACCAGTGAAGTTAACCAAGTTAAATTAAACTAATTTTTTAAACGCTGAAATCGTAAAACATGAAATGTAAGACAGAGAAAATTTTTGTTTGATATTTGTATGTTAAGTCACTTAGGATCGGAGTATATGAAATGAATATCAAGGTTTAATTTACCGTCGACAGCGAGGTAATTCGATACCTGTCAACCATGGATGAAGGGCGACAAGCAAATTCCATATTCCTCGGGTTTCGGAAATCGTGTTGCACGGTGCCCGATTGCGGGCTGTTTACGAAGGTACGACCGTACCGAATAGTTCTGCATACATGCTAATGGCTCCGGGACTTCTGAAGTAATAGGATCTAAAACGTTGTCCTCGATAGCGAGAGTTCATGAGAGACAAGGGCATCGTCACAAGTACCCCAGGGAAGTACGAAAGAACAGCTCAACTCTTCTTCTCGGTGTACATAAGTGATCTGACTAATAGAGTGAGAAGCTGTCTGCAATTGTTGGATGTTGACGCTGTAGTAAACGAGAAGGTGTCGTCGTTATGTGACTTTAGGGCGAGTCAGAATGAGTTGGACAGATTTCTGTTTCGTGCGATGAATGGGAGCTTGCTTTAAATATAGAGGACGTAAGGTAATGCAGATGTGTAGGAGAAACAATGCTGTAATATTCGGATACGGTACTGGTGGTGTGCTCCTTAAGAATCACGACAGTTAAATATCTAATGGTCAGTTACAAAGCAATATGTAGTAGGGGAGGCGAGTATTCGCTTTCTGTTTATTGGGAGAATTTCAGGAAAATTTCGTTCATCCGTAAAGGAGACCGCGTATAGAAAGGTAGTGTGACCCATTGCTGAGTACCGTTCGAGTGTCTCGGACCACTGCCAGGTCCGACTGGAGGAAGACATCAAAGCAATTAAGAGGTTAGCTGCTGGATTTGTTATAAGTAGATCCGATCAACACGTAAGTATTACGGACGCAAGTATTATGAACAGTTTTCGAACTTAAATGGGAATCCCCGGAGAACTTCGTTATTTTCGTGGAACGCTATTGACAACATTTAGAGAGGCAGAATTTGAGGATGACTGCAGAATGATTCTAGTTTCTCTAACGCACATTTCGGGCAAGTGAGGTTAAGATAAGAGACATTACGGCTCGTATGGAAGCACATAGGCTGTCGTTTTTCTCTCGCTCAGTTTGAGAGTGGAGCAGGAAAGAAAATGACTAGTAATGGTACAAGGTACTCTCCGTCACACACCATATGGTGACTTGCGGATTATGTGTAGATATAGAAGATGAGATTGGGGAAAGGATGAAGAGGAACTCGGCCGTGACTTTTTAGAAAGGACTGTCTTGGAATCTGCCTTACGCTGCCAGGGCAACCTCGGAAAAACCTAAATCTGTGGCCAACTGTCGGTTTGAACTGCTGTCCTCTCGAATGCGACTTAACTGTGCCAACTACTGCATCCACTCACTCGGTATGATAGATGCGAAGGGAGAGTCCATCAGTATTTGGTGCACCTTTCATTTTTACAAAGGTCTTTAATTTTCATCGGTGCGAATCGCGTTATATTGGTTCTGGTGTGTGGAAAATTGTTACTTCTAATTTTTCAAAAATTTCATTTGATGACGTCCAGTTCTCCTACTTTGGTACTGTGCGATCAAGGGAGTTTGCTCTCTCTCTATCACACTCTCTCTCTGTCTCTCTCCTCAGCGATCACAGGCCCTGTAAACCACGCGTTGCATCAACGATCTGCTTCCACCGCTTTCTAGCTCTCCCAGCACTCTCCACCCTGCGGAAATTCCTAATACTGCGATGTCTTTCTCTATGTCATCTTTCTACCTTGTACGAAGTCAGCCCAATGATCTTGTTGCTCGGAGAGTTCCTTCAAATGCTTTCTTGGTGATTCTGTTCTTTTCCAGTCTCCTACTTTTTAATTTCTGGATGATAGTGGGTTGCTTCATTAACTGATAAATGTCATTATTTTTTCTGGCACATCTTCATATTGTAATGCACTTATTGGGAAATTACACAGTAATCAAGGAAATGGTGAAGTGAGTAAACCCGTGATCTCTTGATAAAGGGTAATTGGTTTCAAATCCCTGTAACGCCAATCTGATTCAGGTTTGAATAGATTCCTTAGAAACCTTCTGCTGAATTCAGCTACTGTTCTTTCCACAAGTCAACGCCTGATTCTCTCCACCTCACTGTCGAACTAAGTTAGCGCTTCATCGCCAACGATCTTCAGTTTGACGAAATTTTAAGTGTTATTGTTTAAAAATTAAAGCATTCTCAGTTGCTGCGGATTATGCCCTATTTTATGTGGCTATTGAATATATTTTGATCTACGATAGCCAAGGTTCTAGCTAGAGCTCAAGCAGCGTTTCCTGAAACGCTTGTAGCTGCTTAGACGAAGTTAAATACAACCTATACTATCATTTTGCAATGTAAGTATGTAAGTACAGTAATGCCATAAGCAAGAGTCACATGATATAGGGAATTCAGTGTTTAACGAAGGAAGAGATAGAAGAATGGGTGTCGACCGACTCAGCTGGTTTTCACATGTCCTATGAGAAAAAATAATTTCATTGACAACAAACAAGGAATGCCTGCTAACTGGTTGGACATCAGTTACGGCGTCTCGGTATGATCTGGTAACATACGTATATTCTGCAGCTGTTGTATCGACAGCAGGATTTATGAACATCATTTCCGAAAGGCCGACGAGGACAACAGCTGCCGTCGGCCCACCCCTGCCACATACACATTTCCCGATCCGTTCCACCTCGCATCCAAAAACATGCTTTCCAGTGACTTGTAATGAAAGTATTTTTCATCCGTACAGATGGTGAAAGAACCTTGTTTGTACCCAAAAGTTAAATAATGCTTAATCACTTGTTTCGGTGGTTCATTTCAGATAAAAGTTCATTTTAGTACAGTAAAATAAATACTTTAGACATCTTTAACATATCCAACGGACTTCAGAGGAAAGAATAAACAGTCGTAGACGAAAGAATAAGATCTGGAAAAAAATTAATAATTCAGAGTTAACTCGGGTACGAAAATTTGACTAATTCTTAAGAAATTGAAATAGAGGCTACTGTTTCAGTTCTTGAAAAAAATTTATGGACTTCATACCCACATTAAGGGATATGTAATGAATGTTCAAGTAGACACAACCTCTAACAATATTCCATCCATTTCGTTCAGTTTTAATTTCTGGACATCGTAGAGAGGTCAGATGAAACTTCAAACCATAGTTTTTGTAGGTGAGCTGTATACTTTTTTGAATACTGAGATGACACGCATTCTAAAAGGATAGTAATCATGTACATATTTCATATGTTAAAAATCAATTAAAAATAGGCAGACCGTAGTCACCTAAACAGTTACTAAAATTAACATTTATGAGTGTCGACGCATTTCAGACTCGTAGCACCAAGGTTAGTTGACGCTCTTCGACATTACTTGTTTAGTGGTTTACAGCTGCAAGTTAAGAGTTGTAAGGTTAGAAATAAGAGTTCATCAGGACAGCGCTCAGTGTAAACGGAGCATACCTGTAGGATATATAACGTTAATGTTGTTGTGAGACATACAACGATAATTTATAGCCCACTAATGTCACCTTGTAACGTAACAACACAATATTTTCATGTTATCCCATACATTTGTTACTGTATGATATCGATGATGGCCGGCCAGTGTGGCCGAGCGGTTCTAGGCGCTTCAGTCTGGAAACGCGCGACCACTACGGTCGCAGGCTCCAATCCTGCCTCGGGCATGGATGTGTGTGATGTCCTTAGGTTAGTTAGGTTTAAGTAGTTCTAACTTCTAGGGGACTGATGACCTCAGAAGTCAAGTCCCATAGTGCTCAGAGCCATATCGATGATGTGCTACTGAAATCTCGCCTTCCTTTTTCCAACTTTAATCTCGGTAGTTATCTTAGATTACCACCTGGGTTTTGTGCCCCGTTATGCTGCACCTTCACATTAAATCTTTTCCATATATATGGTCCAGTCATATTAATCACTCACAAACGGCAGGTGGCAGCACTAGCAGCGGAAGGTATGCAAAGTATGTCTGGGGTCGTGGGAAACAGTGCAGTCGCTTTCGTAATGCGGAAAGATAGATGTGTACGGGCGAACAGACGTGCAACTGTTGAGAAACTGACGTCCAAAAGGACATGATCATTGGCTTTGGGACCAAGGTTGGAAGCATTCCCGAAACGGCTAAGTTTGTAAACTGTTCTACTCCCGCCATACAGTATACCGTTCACGGTAAACCGGCGCTATCCAAAACCGACTTCGAACGAACTATGGTGAACCACGGTCCAAAGAAGACAGGGGTAAAGGAAGGCTGCGGAGATGTTTACGGGAGAAGAGACGTGCAACTGTTGAGAAACTGACAACCAGATGAACCAACGGGTTACCAAAAGAGTTTCCTGAATGACCGATGAGCGAACATTACTGTGTATGGGCCACCGCACCAGGCGCCTGGTTCATGCACCCAAACCTACCGCTGTTCATCAACGACGAAAGCTGCAATTTGCACGCCAATACCGCAACTGGACGTCAACTGAGAGCCGGCGGGTCGTCTTTGCAGATGAATCACTTTTTATGCTCCATCGGACAGATGGTCGTTGGAGTGTATGGCGTGAAACGTTTGAAAGCAGACACCCTGCAACAATCGTTGGAAGGTCCATGCCGGAGGAGGGAGTTCAGGGGTGTGTTTCCATGGCGTTCCCTGGAAGATCTCGTCATTCTGCAAGGTACAATGCAGGAACAAAAGTATGCATCTATCCTTGAGACCCTGTCCACACTTGCATGAAGTTTTGTTTGTTTGTTTTTTGTTTTTGTTTTTTTTTTCCTCGACACGATGACATTTACCAGCAGGACTATGGGACGTGTCACACAGCTCTCAGTTTACATGCGTGGTTCGAAGATCACCGGGATGACTTTACCGTACTCCTGTGGCCACCAAACTCCCTGGATTAAAACCCAGCCGAGAATTTGTGAGACCACCTCGATTAGGCTGTTCGCGCCATGGATCGTCATCCCAGAAAGCTAGCGCAGCTGGCCACGACACTGGAGGCAGCGTGGCTCCACATCCCCATCGGTACATTCGAGAACCTCATTGGCTCTCTTCCTTCACTTCTCTCAGCGGTCCGCGTTGTAAAATGTGGTTACTTAGGCTTTTGGCAGGTGGTCACGTGAATGTGGTTGGACAATGTATAAACCAACTTAATCCGACTGTGTTGCTGAAGTTTCGGAGTGGCAAAGGACTTCAAAAAGTGCAACAGAAGACAGGGATTTAATCAGAGTTAACCAAGACGAAACTGAAATTAGAATCCCCAATAGACTGCAGGCCCTTACTGTCACTGTGTACAGTTAAATTCCATACTACTGAAACAAATAGGAAATTTTTTGGCGTCCTTGCCCTACATTACCTAATACTAGAAAAAAAAAACACTCAACTTGGCGGTAACAGAAATTATCTCCATGACTTCTTCTCCACCGACACGTCTCTCGAAGTTCCGCAGCGACGTCGACTTGCTTATATGGCTGAAAATTATTGCATGATAGGAGAACATTATTTAAATCAGGTGCTTCAAGCAAGACTGAAATACAGTTAAAATCAACGAACCATGTTTCAAGAACATAGTTCTTGATGTACGGAACACATGAAGAGTTCACTAGGCAGAAAGAATGGAGGAGGATAAGAAATTCCTAAAATACCAACTGGTCTCAAATGCAACAAAACGATCAGAGATTATATAGAGGAGACCATGCTTTACGGAGAAACCCGATTCAGTAAACCAAATGTTTTACATTCTCACTGTGTATGATATACAAAAGAACCTTATGAACTGTTCTTATTAATTTTTGAGGCTTTGTCTTAGGAGTGGAAGAGCATTGAGAAACCTTCAATGAATAAATTTCGGATGGGTACTGATCCCCATGGGTTCTAAAAAAGTTGATAACGTGAACAAGACTTGACGGATTGGACTGATTTCGGGGGAGAGACCAAACACCGAGGCCATCGGTCTCATTGGATTAGGGAAGGATAGGGAAGGAATCATACCGACATTTTCCCGAAGCGGTTTAGGGAAATCACGGAAAACCTAAATCAGGATGGCCGGACGCGGGATTGAACTGTCGTCCTCCTGAATGCGAGGCCAATCTGCTAACCACTGCGCCACCCCGCTCGGTCAAGATTTAATGTTCCCACTTCAAATACAACTGTAAAACATATCGCGGAAAGAAATGTACTTTGCCATGATCTGAAAAGCCCAATAATTTGCAATCACGTAAATGCAATGCAGAATGCGAAGGCAACAACAATTTCACAGTAATCCAGAACGAATTCGGTTGAATGCGCCATGCAGATCACAAAACAAATCGTCTATACTAACAAGGGGAGGCCGCGAATTGTGAAATTCAGATTCGATTCATACTGCGCATAATAAAAGCTCATGGCCAGAGGTGTAATGTGGCAAAGCACCAAGATGCACTTCTCAGCCGTTGTCGAGAAAACCGACAGTTAAAAGAAACCGTTGCGGTGAAATACTCTCTACGATTAATACTTTTCAACAGCGTTGTGGCGCAGTGGTAAACGCTCGGGTTTGTAATCCGAAAGTCGCCGGATCGAATCTCGGGCCATGCAACTTTTTTTTTTAGTATTTGTTTTTTGTAATTCAAATGTGTATATATACACACACACACACATATATATATATATATATATATATATATATATATATATATATATATATATATATATAATTCCCGGCAATCAGTTGCAATAATTATGCATATAATAAGTTGTTGAAAGTCGTTTCTCGTGGAAAAACTGGCGACTTCGAACATCATTAGGTTTTCCGCAAACAAAGTTGTATTTCACAAATGTTATTGTCTTCATAATGTTTACCGCGTATAGTTAACGGAAGACGTAGAAACGATATTCCGAAACGAATTCGTATAGCGTAAGTCAAACGTTCGATTTAGAATAGAGACCCCACGAACACAAATTTGCTGTGGCAGGTATGAAATATAAACTCCGTTACTCGCTCGTTACACTTGATGGACAGATGTTAAATGGGCCGAAACGAGCCGCCGCATAACAGCGTAGATGCCTGCAAACTTCGAAAGAAGGTAGATGCGGTCCCTAGCGCAACTTATAACATCGTCGAAAATCAGTGCGGGCGTGAGAGCTTTGGTACACCCTGTTAAACAAACGGAAAAATGGAGGCGGTACAATTGGAGAGCGATCCGCCTTCACCAACATGCATAAGCAATTCATTAATTCGCGGCATGCAACTTTTTTTTGTTATTAGTTTTTTGTAATTCAAATATATATATACATATATATATATATATATATATATTTGAATTACAAAAAACTAATAATAAAAAGAAAGTTGAATGCCGCGGGATTCGATCCGGCGACCTTCGTATTATGAATCCGAGCGCTTACCGCTGCGCCACGACGCTACAGAAAATTGTTAACCGTAGAGAGTATTTCATCACAACGGTTTCTTTGAACTGTCGATTTTCTCGACAACGGCTGAGAAGTGCATCTTGGTGCTTTGCCACATTACACCTCTGGCCATGAGCTTTCATTATGCGCAGTATGAATCGAATCTGAATTTCACAATTGGCGGCCTCCCCTTGTAAGACAAACGTCGGTACGGGCAGTCGTCATGGCAACAAGACGGGAAGGGTCTCATTATACTATAAGCCACGAGGCTTTCCCAATCGAAAAATGCCTTCCCCCCCCCCCTCCCCCCCCCAGAATTCTGATTCGCCGGAGCCAGTCAGAGCTTATTTTTAACGTCAAGATATACCTTGTAGTTTCTACATAGAGAGGCACCACTCTTGCAAAGAAATTCTTTGAGGCTAACAAGGTTCAAAAATGGCTCTGAGCACTATAGGACTTAACATCTATGGTCATCAGCCCCTACAACATAGAACTACTTAAACCTAACTAACCTAAGGACAGCACACAACACCCAGTGATCACGAGGCAGAGAAAATCCCTGACTCCGCCGGGAATCGAACCCGGGAACCCGGGTGTTGGAAGCGAGAACGCTACCGCACGACCACGAGCTGCGGACTACGGGCTAACAAGGACTGTCTCGCACACACGAATAGGCTATATGACAGAAGTTCGCGCCAAAACTGACGCCTTTTACTATAAAGTCTTTTTGTGCGGTAACTAGTTAACAAATGTATGTCCCATAACTGTGAAATATGTTTTGTGAATCTAAGATTTTTATTACTATGTTGTTGTTGTTTTAGTCTTCAGTCCAAAGACTGGTTTGATGCGGCTCTCCATTGTACTCCATCCCGTGCGAGCCGTTTCATCCATCTCCGAGTAAGTATTGCAACCTACATACTTCTGAATCTGCTGCCAGTTTCATCTCTTGGCCTCCCTCTACGATTTTTAGCCTCGACGCTTCGCTCCAGTACTAAACTGATGATATCTTCATGCCTCAGAATGTATCCTACCCATCGATCAATTCTTCTAGTCAGGTTATACCACAAATTTCTCTTCTCCCCAATTATATTCAGTACTGTCTTCTGCATCCTTCTGCACCACCACATTTTGAAAGTTTCTATTCTCTTCTGGTCTAAACTGTTTATAGTCCATGTTTCACTTCCACAAAGGGCGATACTCCGTACAAATACATTCAGAAAAGACTTCCTAACACCTTAATTATATTTGAAGTTAACAAATTTTTCTTATGCTGAAATGCTTTTCTTGCCATTGCGAGTCTACATTTTATATCCTCTCTACTTCGACCATCTGTAGATATATTGCTGCTCAAATATCGGAACTCGTCTACTAATGTGAGTGTTTCATTTCCTAATCGAACTGTCTCAGCATCACTTGATTTAATTCGACTACATTTCATTATCCTCGTTTTGCTTTTGTTGATGTTCATCTTATATCTTCCTTTCAAGACACTGTCCATTCCGTTCAACTGCTCTTTCAAGTCCTTTTCTGTCTATGACACAATTACAGTGTCATCGCCTAACCTCAAAGTGTTTTTTCTTCTCCCTGGACCTTAATTCCTACTCCAAAAGTTTCGTTTGTTTCCTTTATGGCTTGCTCAACATGTAGATCGAATGACATCGGTGATAGACTACAACATTGCCTCACTCCTTCCACAACCACTGCTTCCCTTCATGCCCCTCGACTCCTACAGCTGCCATCTGATTTCCGTAGAAATTGTAAATAGCCTTTCGCTTACTGTATTTTATCCCTGACACCTTTAGAATCTGAAAGAGAGTATTCCAGTCAACAATGTAAAAACCTTTCTCTAAGTCTACAAATGCTATAAACGTAGGATTGCCTTTTCTTAAAACGTCTTCTACGAGAAGTCGCTGGGTCAGTATTGCCTCGTGTGTGTCTATATTTCTCCGGAATCAATACTCATCTTCTCCGAGATCGGCTTATACCAGGTTTTCCATTCTTCTGTAAAGGGTTTGTGTTAGTATTTTGCAGCCGTGATTTATTAAAGTGATAGTTCGATAATTTTCACACCTATCAGCACCTGCTTCCTTTGGTATTGGAATTATTTTATATTCTTCTTGAAGTCTGAGAGAATTTAATCTGTCCCATACATCTTACTCACCAGATGGAAGAGTTTTGTCGGGGTTGCTCTACCAAGGTCATCAGTACCTCAAACGGAATGTTGTCTACTCCCGGGGCTTTGTTTCGACTTAAGTCTTTCAGTGCTTTGTCAGATTCCTCACGCAGTATCGTATCTCCCTTCTCATATTCATCTGCGTCCTCTTCCATTTCAATAATGGTACATCTTCCTTATATAGAGCCTCTTTATACTCCTTCCCCCTTTCTACTTTCCCTTCTTTGCTTAGGACCTCTTTTCCACCTGCGCTCTAAATTTTCATACAGGCGGTTCTCTTTTTCCAAATGTCTCCTTAATATTCATGTAGTGATGTATGCTTCTAAATCCTTACATTTGTCCTTCAGCCAATCCTGTTTAGCCATTTTGCATTTCCTGTCGATCTCATTTTTTAGACGTCTGTACTCCCTTTCACCTGCTTCATTTATTGCGTTTTAATATTTTCTCCTTTCATCGAATAAATTCCGTATCTCTTGTGTTCCCAAGGATTTCTACTACCCCTCGTCTTTTTACCTACCTGATCCTCTGCTGCCTTCGCTATTTCATCTCTCAAAGCTACCCATTCTTCTTCTACTTTATTCCTTTTCCCTGTTCTTATCAATCATTCCCTAATGCTCTCTCTCAAACTCTCTACAACCTCTGGTTCTTTCATTTTATCCACGTCCCATCTCCTTAAGTTACTGCCTTTTTTCAGTTGCCGGCCGGGGTGGCCGAGTGGTTGTAGGCGCTACAGCTGGAACCGCGCGAACCGTCGCAGGTTCGAATCCTGCCTGGGGCATGGATGTGTGTGATGTCCTTAGGTTATTTAGGTAACCTTGTATAGTTCGTGACGTGTTTCTGGGAAGACTGTTCAACGCTAAGAAGAAACCACCAACACACTGATGTGTGACATATTAACGTACCACATTTGAAAACATCAGGACTTCTAAGTTCTAAGGGACTGATGACCTCAGAAGTTAAGTCCCATAGTGCTCAGAGCCATTTGACACATTTCTCCCTTGACTATGTGAATAATTTCATTTAGCTCATCATACATTTCCTCAATCTCCTCCTCATCTGCGGAGCTAGTCGTCGTATAAACTTGAACTACTGTTGTTGGTTTGGGCTTCATGCCTGCCTTTGTTACAATAATGCGTTCACTATGCTTTTCATATTAGCTTATCCGCATTCCTAATTTTTTAAATCATGATTAAACATACCCCTGTATTACCCCTCTTTGAGTTTGTATTTATAACCCTGTATTCACCTGATCAGAAGTCCTGTTCCACCTGCCACGAAACTTCACTAATTCCCACTATATCTAACTTTAACGTATCCATTGCAGTTATTAAATTTTCTAACCAACCTGACCGATTAAGGGATCTGACATTCCACGCTCCGATCCGTAGAACGCAAGGTTTTCTGTTCTTCTCCTCATAACGACGTCCTCCTGAGTAGTTCCAGCCGGGAGATCCGATTGGGGGACTAGTTTACCTCCGGAATATTTTACCCAAGAGGATGCCGTCATCATTTAACCACACAGTAGAGCTTCATGCCCTCGGGAAAAATTACGGCTATAGTTTCCCCTTGCTTTCAGCCGTTCACAGTACCAGCACAGCAAGTGAGTTTTGTTTACGTTATAAGTCCAGATCAGTCAACCATCCAGACTATTGCCCCTGCATATACTGAAAAGACTGTTGCCCCTCTTCAGCAACCACACGTTTGTCTGACCTCTCAACAGATGCCCCTCAGTTGTCGTAGCACCTATGGGGCGTCAGTCTGTATCGCTGAGCCATGCAAGCCTCCCCACCAACGGCAAGTTCCATGGTTCATGGGGGTTGGGGGGGGGGAGGGAGGGGTTATTATATTATTATAAAGAAAAAACTTGTTAAGTCTGTTTAAGTTCGAAAAAGTAAATTTAATTAACTGATATTTACCTGAGAAATGGTATTACCGTTTCCGAATGTGGTCTTACACCACACAAGTAGTCGTGGTCAGACGCTAATGAATAAAAGTCGTTGGTTAGAACTTGTAACGAGCTGTGGTCAGGCGCAGTGATTTGCACTGCGCAGCGTTGAATGAACGGTTCAAATGTATTTAAATGCGGTAGCACATCGTCTCTTACATAGAGTGTAACGGGTATAAGTGGAGATATTTCTACTGGTAACTGAAGACAGTGTACTGAAAATCATTACATCAGTATCTACATTTGCTGCTAATAATAGTAATAGGAATTACAAGCCACACGTTTTTAGGTTGGTTAGTACCCGCAAGTGTGTGTGGCAAGAGGAAATCAATAATGCTTACTTTCACCATGGCAGCATAATAGGTGTAGAAGTGTGGATGAGTGGACAAAAAACGGTGAGTCTACACTGACAGATGTAGTCCACATAGTTGTGCAGTTACGACCATACAGAAAACACCAGGTTGTATAGTTCGTGACGTGTTTCTGGGAAGACTGTTCAACGCTAAGAAGAAACCACCAACACACTGATGTGTGACATATTAACGTACCACATTTGAAAACATCAGGACTTTTATCAGTTAAATCCTGAATACTCTTAATTCGGTATCCAAGATTTTTGAGTATGTAAAATTTTAATGACGGTCGCTCCACAGATTCAGCAAGAGTGACCGTTACGGGAAAGCAGTTTAGCGACCTCGAGTTGCATTTGTTGTAAAAGACCTGAAGATATTACATGGTGCTGTCTGATAACTGTCCATTTGTCTATGTATCATTAGAACGACAGGTATGTTCAGATTTCCAAAAAACTGTAACTAAGAAATCAGTGATAGTTGTTTCTAACTGTTTTCGATACGTTAAATCTGTGATACATCGTTGTGTCAGTGTACATTACTTCTTTTAATCTTCATCATCTGCAATAGTAATGCGTTGTTTAAAAAATAATTTTGCGTTTTTCCACATGGTACTTCGTTATTGAATGCATTTATAGAAGGATTTTTGGAAGGTATGTTTGTCTCTTCATGACTGGCGACAGTTTTCCCTATTGTTTAATGTTAGTAGTATGGCTACCAAATACATATGCACCTAGTCAAGAAGTTTTAATTTGTCTACTTTTTTAATGTCACAAGCCACGCCATCGTAACTACGATTACAGAACCCTTATCAATGACGTCCCCATATGGCAAGCCATGTCTTCCACACCATCTCATTTCTCTAGCCAACCTCAGTGCAGAACTTTTTGTGGCTATTAAGATGAAGCCCCCAGTCACATACGAATATTTTAGTGGACATTAAAATGAGGCAGCCGGTCACAATGCACCTATGAAGCGGTACACAAAAAAACACAAAAAAAACACCGACAAGCCTTAGGGACAGGTTCCTTACACCAAAATAAGAAAAGAAATCTAGTTCTAGTAAACATGGAACATGGTCTCTAAAATGCATACCTAACGTTAGTGCTATAAGCTTTTTTTCTAAAAAAGAAAAAAAATCTAATGTCCATCTGGTAATTTGCCTTGCGACTAAATTAAAGATGCGAAATAAAAAATACAGTTTGCTTCGTAGCTGCGAGGAGTGCACACGGTTAGACTGAATTTCCGTTTTTTTGCTTCTTTTTATATGTGGTGGTCGAGGTAGACCCTCGACTATGTGCAGAAGAGGCGTCCATGGGGCTGAAGGTTTTGCAACACAAAAAAATTAAAAATACACCGAATGTACTCGGTGCATCCAGTAGTGATAGTCGATTATTACAAGAAGCTTTCCACATTTTGCAACGAGAAGATGAATCGAAATTTTTCCACTAATTGAGAATGTATTTCTAAAGTTTTGGTGGATTACTTCGCTCGGTTAGAAACGCATTACAGACGCGAAACACAAATGTGAGACTACGTTCAATGGGAATATAGCCTACTAATTTGAGGTATTTTGTAAGACTTAATTGAGTTATAGTACGCACTTCCCTTTACAGTACTATTTTGATAATTTGAATATTCTATACTAATTCTTAATTTCGGTTTTTCATCTCAAATATAAAACAATCCAACCTGAAATTTAACTTTCTCCCACTATCCATAAATCCGTTTTAGAGCAATGATTACTGAATGTGGGTTGTATAATGTTCTGCTTTTAGTCATGTACCGATCTTTACATTAACGTAATTGTCCAAGGCGATTGTAGGGCGACAGTTATTGAACTATATGAAATAAAATCGTCATCACTTCTGAAAGGTTAGCGGTTGGACGTTCAAACTGCACGGTTGCCTGCGGACATGTGCATGTGCATGGTTTAGCGACGAAGCCCACTTTCATTTGGGTAGGTTTGTCAATAAGCAAATTTGGGGGACTGAGAATCCGCATTTCGCTGTCGAGAAATGTCTTCGCCCTCAACGGGTGACTGAGTGGTGTGCAATGACACTGAATAATCCGTGCGATATTCTTTGAAAGTAGGGTGACTACCGAACGGTAGGTGAAGGTTTTGGAAGATGATTTTATCCCTATTATCCAAAGGGCCTTGATTTCGATAAGATGTCATTCATGTAGGACGGAGCTCGGCATCATTGTAGCAGGAGAGTGTTTGACGTCCTGGAGGAGCACCTCGGGAACGGCATTCTGGCTTTGGGGTACCCAGAGGCCACGGGCGTGAGCCTCGATTAGCCGCCATATTCTTCGGATCTGAACACATGCTGTTGTAACTTGTTGTGACCGCGACCGGAACGGTCACAGGGTGGCCAAGAAAGCGCGACGGGACCAAACAGAGAGCAGCCCGCGAGCAAACAAACGAACGGAAAGGATGGACTCGAAACAACGACGAAGAGAGACCTTACAACGACAACACGCAAGTAGCAACGGAGTGACACAGACAACCAAACGAATCCAAGACATCCAACACTAATGAGAACAAAGAATGATAAACAGGCTGCCTGTTGTCAAGACGATGTGTCGAGACTCACTCTGAGCTTTATTTGTTTCTTTATTGTGATTCCATTCCCCTGAGCCATATGGGCAGGGGAGGGCTGTTAGTGGCACAATCCGCTGCTCTTCAGCCGAGTGACACGTCAACTAAAACAAGAATAAAATGAGACATACATAAGGCGATAAAAAAGGGGAACATAAAACAGAGTAAGGGGAGAAAATGGAGGGAAAAATGCACTGACATGGAGACGTTCATGGGGGACAGTTAAAAAAAGTCACCAGAAAGTTAAAAAACACAGTTGTCAATTCTTAAAACACAGAGAAGACACTTTTAGTTGGTCACAGTAATAAAAGCACTCTGGAACAACACACTTAAAACCTACTTGGAGCACACACGACGAAGAATAAAACTGCCAGGTGGGACCTGCCGTGGGAAAGGTCAGAGAGGATGGAAAAGGAGGGAAAGCAAGGGGCAGCAGGGGAAGTGGCGGGATGAAGAGAGTAGGGGTGTCAGAGGGTACACTAAGAGGCAGGAGACACGTGGGGCAGGATATGAAGAGGGAAGACAAGCCAGGAGGAAGTGCAGAGACACTGAAAGGGGGCACAAGAGAGAGAGGGGGAATAGGAGGGGGAAGCCGCTCAGGAGGAGGGAGGGGGGGGAGAAGGAGCCCTGAGGAGGAGGCAGGAAGAATTGGGTTAGAGTTGGTAGGAAGGGTAGATGTCAGGGCCAAGCTCATCATCTGGCAGGGGTAGATGGTGGAAGTTGCGTTGGGAAAGGAGATGGAGGGTGTGGAGATGGAGAGAGGGTGGGAAACAACGGGAAAGGCATGGCAGCTGGTTGGGGATGGAAAGGAAGGGAGACAGTAGGGGGTGAGGGGGATCAAGGCAGCGGACAATATATAGTATGCAGATGTGTTCAAGGAAAAGGAGAAGGTGGGGGAAGGAGATGAGGTCGTAGAGGATGCATGTGGGCGACGGAAGGTGGATGCGGAAGGCGAGGCTGAGTGCATAGCGTTCGAGGATTTGGAGATCTTTATAGAACTGGGGAGGGGCAGAAATCCAAGCTACGCTAACCTAGCTGAGTTACTTTTTTTTTCCTTTATTGTGATTTCATTCCCCTGCCCCATATGGGCAGTGGAGGGCTGTCGGCGGCACAATCCGCCGATCTTCAGCCGAGGGACGTGAACTTAAAATAAGAATGAAATGGTACATACATAAGGCAATAAAGGGGAACTTAAAACAGAATAATGGGAGAAAATGGAGGTAAAAAATATAGACTAATATAGAGTCGTTCATTCAGGACAGTTAAAAAAAAAAGAAAGCAGAAAGTTAAAAAACACAGTTGGCGATTCTTCAAAACTCAGAGAAGACAGTGAATGGACATGCAAACGTTAAAAATCGGCCACAGTAGTAGAAACACTCTGGAACAACACACTTAAAACCCACTTGGAGCACACACGACGAAGAATAAAACTGCCAGGCGGGAACTGCCGAGGGAAAGGGCAGAGAGGGTAGAAAAGGACGGGAGAGCAAGGGGCAGCAGGGGAAGCGGCGGGATGAAGAGAGGAGGGGCATCAGTGGGTACACGAAGAGGCAGGAGGCACATGGGGTGGGAGACGACGAGGGAAGACAGGGCAGGAGGGAGTGCAGAGACACTGAAAGGAAGCACAAGTGATGGAGGGGGGAGGGGGAAGCCACTCAGGAGGAGGGAGGGAGAGTAGAGGGAGCCCTGTGGAGGAGGGAGGAAGATGGGGTTAGAGTTGGTAGGAAGGGTAGATGTCAGAGCCAAGGTCATCATCCGGGAGGGGTAGATAGAGAAAGTCGCGTTGGGAAAGGAGATGAAGGGTGTGGAGATGGAGAGAGGGCGGGACACAGCGGGAAAGGCATGACAAATGGTTGGGGCTGGAGAGGAAGGGAGACACCAGGGGCGAGGGAGGTCAAGGTGGCGGACAATATATAGTATGAAAAGGAGAAGGTGGGGAAGGGGATGAGGTCGTAGAGGATGCATGTGGGCGACAGAAGGTGGATGCAGAAGGCGAGGCAGAGCACATGGCGTTCGAGGATATGGAGATCTTTATAGAACCGGGGAGGGGCGGAAATCCAAGCTATGCTGGCCTAGCTAAGCTTTTTTTTTTTCCCCTTTATTGATTTTCAATTCCCCCCCGAAGGGGGCGGACTGGCAGCAGCTTAGTACGCTGCTCTACAGGCTATAGACTTTTTTAAAAACGGAAGAAGAAAAGAAACAAGAAAAACGGGCGATAAAACGGTGATTTAAAGTGTAAAATGGCCGAAAAATGCGGAAAGTTAAAACAGAAAGCTAAGGGGTTGGCAATGTTAATAAAATACACAGGAATCAGACAAGTAACATAGTAGACACACAATTAAAAAACATGGCGACAGTATGGTTTCTGTTCGCAAGAGATAAAAAATCACACCCAGCGACAGGATGATGGCCATTTGCAACACTTCCCAAAAGACACAACACGGACCACTCACTGTAAAACACTGCACGAAAATGGCGGCACAAAGATGACACTCCCGAGCCAAAGGCAGATGGGGGGGACCTGGAGGAGGGGGAAAAACAAGGAGGGAGGAGAGGAAAAAACGAAAGGGGGGGAACCATGGAGGGACAGGACTCATAAGGGGGGAGAGGGGCAGGGCAGACGTGAGAGGGAAATGCAAAAGGACTCGGGGGAGAGAAGGGGGCAGAGATTCAAATGGTTCAAATGGCTCTGAGCACTATGGGAGTTAACTTCTAAGGTCATCAGTCCCCTAGAACTTAAAACTACTTAAACCTAACTAACCTAAGGACGTCACACACATCCATGCCCGAGGCAGCATTCGAACCTGCGACGAAGGGGGCAGAGAGAGGGGAGATGGGGAAAAAAGAGGATGGAAGGGGGAGGGAGAGGGAGCCCAGGAAAAGGACAGAGGAAAGGAGGGGGGTGAGGATCAGAGTTGATAGGAGGGCCTAGCTGAGCTTTTTTTTTCTTTATTGTGATTTTAATACCCGTATAACTGGTAGGCTGGCAGCAGCACAATACGCCACTCTTCAGCCAAAGATAGTACAATGATAAAACAGAGAAGCCACATGAGTTGCAAGAAAATGGTGGGGAAAAAATCAGTAGACACATGAAAATAAAAAACATGAAACCGTTCACACTCGATGACAATCCACATTACAAATTGTTGACACGAAGCACAAACACTGAAGATGTCGATGGCGCTGGTGGACAATGGATTGTGACGGTGAACACCGAGCAGCAGCTTAGGACGCCGCTCTGCAGCCTACAGATTTTCTGACAAAGAGCAGGAGAATAAATAATAATAAAAAAAACAGGCGATAAAATCGGGGATTTAGTGAGTAACAAGGTGAAAAGAAAATGGGGAAATTAAAACAAGCAACAGAGGGATGATGAAGCGAATAAAAATACATACGGAGCAGACAGGGAAAACAGCAGACAGTTAAAAAAAAACACGGCGACAGTCTGGATTCTGTTCGCAAAGTATATAAAATTCACACCCAGCGACAGCATGGTTTCTGTTCGCAACACAACACTGAATAGGCACTAGAACACAGCACGAAAAAGTCGGCAAAGGTGACACCACAGTCGAGAGCAGGTGGGGGAAACTGGACAGGAGATGGGAAAACAAAAGGGGGGAAAGGAGAGTAAAAGCGAAGGGGGGGGGGGGGGGGGGGGAACCGGGATTAGCTGAGCGAGAGGCACGCACTTAAATACTCTATCGGGGGTGCCGCTATAGGCCGCTGGAACCACGTGTTCCACTGTGGCGCCCTCACACTAAATGCGGGCCAGGACGCGTGCGCCGCCACAGCTTACGGCGCGATGGTGCAGAGACCTCTAGGGGTCTTCGACGTCCATGACGCCTGGCGGGGATTCAAATTCCGCGGCACGCGGTACCAGACATGCGACCCCTTTTTGTTGGGCTATATCGAAGACAAGGTGCACAGCAATTACACCAAAAGCATTGCTGAGCTGAAAGCAGCGATTCAGGAAGTCATCGACAGCATCGACGTTCCAACACTTCAAGGGTCATGCAGAATTTAGCTGTTCGTCTGCGCCACATCATCGCTAATGATGGCAGGCATACCGAACATATCATATCCTAAACCCGAATGAATAAGGTGGGTGCACGTCGTAGTTTGTAACTAATTTACGTTTTTTTTCTTATAGTTCAATAATTGTCACCATTTATGTGGCTTAAATCATGTGAAGCAAAGGAATCGATCTCATTATTGCCGAAACTAGTGTGGGAATAGTATCTTTTGTCAGACCTTGTAATAAATTATAGTGCATGCTGCCACCTAATGTCTCGTTCTAATCGGGCATTCATTGCAGTTGTTGTGTATGTTTCAATAAAATAATTCGCGAACTGCATATTTATCTTTTTATGAATAATAAGTATATTAGACATGTATCCCAATACCCAATCAACGCTCAATCACGCCGGAAATACTTCAGAAATGACATCATTGAGAACTTTCGTTAAAATTTGATATTCCTTCTCCATAGCTGCGCGTGTTTTGTTTATTAAACCAGTTACTGAATTCCATAATAGTTGCAAATGAATTAGTGTTTTTGCTATGTTGCATCAGAAGAAGCAAGACGGAATTAGGGGTAACGAACGTGCAGATCAGCTGGCAAAATTGGTGGAACATCTACTTCCTCTCGACGTATCCCTACCATATAGCGATTTTTGTAATAGACTTGCCAGCCGAAAAAAAACGAAATGGACGAAGGTAGTGTGCATAGATTGTAACATCGAAGGTTGGCTCTGAGCACTATGTGACTTAACATCTATGGTCATCAGTCCCCTAGAACTTAGAACTACTTAAACCTAACTAACCTAAGGACATCACACAACACCCAGCCATCTTGAGGCAGAGAAAATCCCAGACCCCGCCGGGAATTGAACATCGAAGGAACATGGTACTTGTCGTTTCAGTAACAAATTCCACGCCGCTCTAGGTTCATGAATCTGGCACTGACTAGGAGAAAGATCCTTCCTCTGAATGAGAACACGTCATGTGAATACCAATAAAACGAGACATTGCTTAAAATTAAATCCTGCTCATAGCTGTGAATCCTGCCTTATTGACGAGGACATTGTACCAGTATTCATAGAATTTGATAAATACCGTAATACAAAAGCACTTACGCAATACAATATTTTAAAAAATATAGAAATGCTTTTCTCTTAGAGTACTCCCCATTTCAATGAATATGACCGTTGCCCAATTTACTTGCATTTCATTCGACTTTGCAAAGGGGAACTTTTATTTTAATGGGGCAGTCTATTTGTATTTTATATTTTGTAACGAAATGAGATCAATGTTCCGTTCGCACCATTATCCATTATGTGTAATGATTGTATTTTGTGAAATTGGCTCTGCCTAGAACCAAATATAGTAACATAAAAATACGCAAGATGTAACATTATAACAATAAGAGAAATGATGGAGTTTTTCAAAGCTAATCAAATGGTTCATGTGGTGTCACCACCAGACACCGCGTGTCGCCACTATCAGTGATTGCAGACCGAGCGCCGCCACACGGCAGGTCTAGAGAGACTTTCTAGCAGTCGCCCCAGTTGGACAACCGACTTTGCTAGTGATGGTTCACTGACAAAATACGCTCTCATTTGTCGAGACGATAGTTAGCATAGTCTTCAGCTACGTCATTTGCTATGACCTAGCAAGGCGCCATTACCAGTTACTATTGAGATTAAGAATAATGTACCGTCAAGAGCAATGTTCACCATTTGTGGATTAAAGTTAAGTATTCCACCAGCTACGTCCGTTTTCTAAAGTCTAATTTCCTTGTCCTGTTCCAGACCTCACACCAGCCCGTGTGAGCTAAAACGCGTGCCTTTCGGCTTCCTCTAGTATACCGGGTTGGCTCTCCTGCCATCCCACCACATTGGCGACGAGGCAACACCACGTTCGTAACTATACTGCCCTGATTTACTTGTGTAATGGCTTCGCCATCATCTCCAGATGTAATGTCCGAATTTTATCGCTTACAGAATCAGCAGACGCAGGCCTTACTGGATGCCCTGGGACAGCTCGTCCAGGGTCAACGTGCAACGCAAAACGATGCGGCAGCCGCCGCTCCACCGCTAATGCAGCCACAACATGCAGTTGCACTAACTTTTCGTCCTTTTGATGCTGCACTGGAAAGCTGGGCGGAGTGGTCACGCCAATTTGGATTCCATCTCGCCGCCTACAGAATTCAAGGTAACGAGTGGCAGCCACTTTGGTTGTCTTCGGTCGGCGTACAAACATACCGTGTGGTAGTCAAATTATTTCCCTGACGCGACATAGCAACTCTGTCCTACGACGAAATTTTGTCTGCAGTAGATGCATATTTCAGAGACTCAGTCAATGTAGCTGCCAAACGGTATACCTTCTTTCATAAAAAACGTATGGCAGGTCAGACTAATCGGGAGTGGCTTGCAACCTTGCAAGGCCTTACTAGGGATTGTGCTTTTGAGTGTCAATGTGGACTCCCTTATTCAGATACTATGGTGCGTGATGCTATTGCACAGAATGTTTCTGATGTTCGTATATGGGAACAGATTTTGAAACTAGTCAATCCCTCTCTTCAACAAGTGATGGACATATTGGATCAGCAGGACACACTTGACTTTGCTCAGGAATTATATGAATCTTCGCCACCCGTGTGTCAGGTTAACCGGCCCGCCGAGCGAGCTGCACGGAACAGTAAACATTCCTCGTGCCCGGCCGCGCAGCTGCCGCCAGACTCTCAGCCATGTGTACCACGTTGGCAAGCAAATGCAGTGCTAAAATCGTGCCCGTGGTGTGCTACTAGACATTAGCGTGAGAATTGCCCGTCATGCCAAGCTATTTGCTTTTACTGTAATATAAAAGGACATGTTCAAAGTTTTTGCCAGACAAAGCTCAGAACAGAAGCTAAAAACCATTCCAGGCCCTTTGCTTCGTGCCGGAATCGGAATCAAACCAAGGATACTCAGGATCGCGACACTTCGCCCATGGAAATTCGTATAGTTCATGCCACTCTGCCCAGTGCCACTCTCTCTAACAGTGACTGTGTTCGTCCCACAAATAGTGTGCGTCGACACTGGAGGAACTCCCGTCAAGTCGCAAGTGATTTTGTACCAGTGTCAGTTCACATTGCACGAGACAGTCGCTCTTGTCATCAACAGGACAATAAACTTTTTGTGAACTTGGCCATTAATGGCAAAGTGATACCATTCCAACTCGATACCGGGGCTGCAGTTCCACTAATCCATCAAGACACTTACAAACTGCTGGGCACACCTCCATTGCATGCCGCAACTGTTACGTAAACTACCTATTCAGGTCACGAGCTCCCTGTGTTAGGACAGTGCAGCCTTTTCGCAACATACAAGGGACAAACAAAACTTGTGTCATTTTACGACCTTCGTTCTTCTTCCGCAGTGAACTTGTTTGGTTTCGATTTATTTCAGTTGTTTAACTTGTCTATAGTAAATCAGGTCCTATCAGAGAACCAGACTGTGCTTTCAGACAGTGTTTCTCTTCTATGTGCAGAATTTGCAGACATTTTTGCACCGGGCCTCGGTTGCGCTAAGAACTATAAAGCACATTTGGAACTGAAAGTAAACGCGCAACCTAAATTTTTCAGAGCGCGCAATGTTCCCCACGCATTGCGTGATGAGGTTGCAAAAACATTACACGATTTCGAATCACAAGGTGTAATTGAACGTGTGCAGGCTTCTCTCTGGGCATCACCCTTAGTAATTTTGCCAAAACCTTCAGGAAAATTGAGACTTTGTGTGGACTTCAAGGCAACAGTGAATTCACAACTAGTGACTGCCACTTTTCCTTTACTCCGCCAGGAAGATCTTTTTGACAAACTGTGCCTGGGTAAATATTTTTGGAAGTTGGTCCTAGCAGATGCGTACTTGCAAATGCCGGTGGACGAAGAATCCCAGCGCGTTTTGGTGGTTCACACGCATCTTGGTTTGTATCGATTCAAACGACTGCCATTCCGGTGTGCATCCGTCCCTGCATTGTTTCAGCAATATCTACAATCTGTTTGTGCGTCGGTCCCTACTGCAGCAAACTATCTGGATGATATTGTGATCTCCGGAAAGACGGAAGAAGAACATTTAGCCAATCTCAGAACATTATTTAAGGTCTTGCGACAAAATGGTCTTCGCTTGCGGAAGGACAAATGTGTGTTTTTTGCTCGTGACTTACCCTATCTGGGACATGTACTCAATGCCCAAGGCATACATCCCAGTCCAGAGCACCCCCGTGCTGTACAAGACTTGCCTTCGCCGCAGAATTTGAAGCAGCTACAGAGTGTGCTGGGAAAAATCAACTATTATCATAAATATATCCCACACGCCTCTTCCATTTCAGCTCCGCTTCATCGCTTACGCCGTAAAGGTGTTCCATTCGTCTGGACGACGGAATGCGAACGCGCCTTTCGCCAGTTGAAATCGGCGTTGCTTTCCCTTACTTGCCTCACGCCATTCAATCCCCAGAAGCCCCTTTTGTTGATGGTGGATGCATCGGATTTCCGGATCGGTGCTGTGCTTGTGCACGAAGATGGATAGCACGATCGCCCTATTGCCTTTGCGTCCGAATTGCTCTCGTCTGCGCAAAGAAATTATTCACAAATCGAGAAAGAAGCATTGGCTCTCGTATTTGGTGTTACAATGTTTCATGATTTCTTGTATGGTAGTCACTGTACCATCATCACAGACCACAAACCTTTGACATCGCTTTTTCATCCGACCAAGCCTGTACCTCCACGTACAGTGCAGAAGTTCATTCGCTGGTCTATTTTCCTCTCGCAGTACCGCTACGATATCTTGTATCGGTCCACTGCTAAGCACGGAAACGCCGATGCGTTGTCCCGTTTGACTGTTGCTGAGGATAGAGCATTCGATTCCCCGAACTTGCTTGCATGTTCATTGATTCGGAAACCGATGACGTGGTCGAATCGTTTCCGATTGATTTTCGTCATGTAGCTACAGCCACAGCTGCTGACCCTGTCCTTGATACCGTTCTGCGCTTTGTTGCTACGCAATAGCCCTCGTCAAAGTCACGGATCGGGGATCCGTTGGTTCGCCGATTTTTTGCTCACAAGGAGAGACTTTTTGTACGACGTGGTGTTTTGATGTTGCGTTCTGATAATGATCAGTCCAGGGTCGTGGTCCCACGTTCGTTACAGTCCTCTGTCTTACAGCTTCTCCAGCAAGGACATTGGGGTATAGTGAGAACGAAACAACTTGCTCGTCAGCACTGTACTTGGTTCGGAATCGATGCCGCGATTACGAATATGTGCTCTTCTTGCATGGTGTGTGCCGAACAACAATCAGCACCACCGTGGAAATTCTTTACATGGCCAAAAGCCACTTCCCCTTGGCAACGCTTGCACATCGATTTTGCTGGTCCATTCTGGAATGCTCGATGGTTGGTTGTGGTAGATTCATTCAGTCATTTTCCTTTTGTTGTCTGGATGTCTTCCACGACGTCATCTGCCACCATCCAAGCGTTATCTGCTATCTTTTGCATTGAAGGTCTTCCACAGACTATTGTTTCCGACAATGGCCCACAATTCATGTCCGCAGAATTTCAGTCATTCTGCAAGGCCAATGGTATTCAACATTTGACGTCCGTGCCGTTTTCGCCTCAGTCAAACGGTGCCGCTGAACGATTGGTCAGGACTTTCAAGTCACAGATGTTGGAGTTGAAATAGTCGCATTCTCGGGAGGACGCATTATAGCTCTTTTTGTCCTCGTATCGCTCTCAGCCCCGAGATGGTCACTCGCCGGCTGAGTTGCTCCACGGTCGCCCTCATCGAACCTTGATGTCTTTGCTACATCCGCCGCATCAGGTTCCTGTGCAGCGGCAGACACCTGCTTTTGCCCCAGGCGACGTTGTCTACTACAGCAACTATCGAGGTTCACGGCGTTGGCTCGAAGGGCGCATTCTTCGCTGCCTCGGCCGCGCTATGTATCTGGTTTTGGGGTTCTCTGGTGAGGTGCGTCGGCACCTCAATCAGCTGCGCCTCTGTCGTCGCACGGGATCTGCCGCTCGCCGTCTGCTCTCAGCTACGGTGCCGTCCGGTCAGCGCCCTGGGGACCCATCTACAGGCTCGCCTCAGCCCCAGGTGTTACCGACGCTGCCTTCCATTTTGCCCCATGTCGACGCGCCGCCACCGCCGCCGCCGCTGCCGCCGCCTGTTCTCCCGCCAGCGACGCCCGCAGTGGACGCGTCGCTGCAACCGCCGGGTGCCTCCCTGGGTCACGCGCCGCCGATCGCTTCCCGTGACCAGTTGTCCTCCGACATGGAACTCTTGCCCGCTCCGGACCATATGTCGCCTTCGCCCGTAGGGTGCCCGGGCCCGATGGAGGTCTACCCCTCGGCCCCTCCTGTCTCTCTACGGGCGCATACACCGCATGTTGGCGTGCACCCTGGAGCAGGTTTTCAGGCGTTTCCTAGCTCCCCGCAGTCCGAATGGCAGGGTGCGGGTGGCATAGCCTCGCCTGTTGTTAGGCTCCCCACCTCGTCGCATACGTCAACATGGGGTCCTCCCCACGGCGGGCGGAAGCCTTATACCACAACCATGCGCCGATTTGCGGGGGAGGAATGTGATGTCACCACCAGACACCACAATTGCTAGGTGGTAGCCTTTAAATCGGCCGCGGTCCGTTAGTATACGTCGGACCCGCGTGTCGCCACTATCAGTGATTGCAGACCGAGCGCCGCCACATGGCAGGTCTAGAGAGACTTCCTAGCACTCGCCCCAGTTGGACAACCGACTTTGCTAGCGATGGTTCACTGACAAAATACGCTCTCATTTGCCGAGACGATAGTTAGCATAGCCTTCAGCTACGTCATTTGCTACGACCTAGCAAGGCTCCATTACCAGTTACTATTGAGATTATGAATAATGTACCGTCAGGAGCGACGTTCACCATTTATGGATTAAAGTTAAGTATTCCACCAGCTACGTCCGTTTTTCTAAAGTCTAATTTCCTTGTCCTGTTCCAGACCTCACGCCAGCCTGCGTGAGCTAAAACGCGTGCCTTTCTGCATCCTCTAGTATACGGGGTTGGCCCTCCTGCCAACCCACAACAGTTCAAAAGTCTCTGAGCACTATGCGACTTAACTTCTGAGGTTATCAGTCGCCTAGAACTGAGAACTACTTAAACTTTACTAACCTAAGGACATCACACATATCCATGCCCGAGACAGGATTCGAACCTGCGACCGTAGCGGTCGCTCGTCTCCAGACTGTAGCGCCTAGACCCGCATGGCCACTACGGCTGGCTCAAAACTTATCATTGTTGACGAATCTCTTAATCAAAATTCGTAACGTGTTTGGGGAAACTAAATCGTCAATTCTGTTGCAATACCGATTGATCCTTTAAATGAAAGTATTATAATTATGATGAAGTAAAAAGAAAATCTTACCAGCAGATTTTCTTTGTCTACTAGAATGCTCTGTGAAATTAAGAAATAATTCACAACAGATGCCATGCCATGCTGTATCTTCCTTGTTTCTATCCTTTTAATCATCAGCCCTTATATCCCAAATACGAGACCTCTTCCCTATCCCCATTGTTAAAATCTCTGTCTCGATTCTCTCCATGTCCAGAAAACACGGTGTGGAAGACAGTTCGTAGCCACACACATTGCAGCTTGCTGCCAGTGGCCACCCCGCTCCCAACACTGACTGCTTATTGTCATCTGGCCCCTCTTCGTACCCCTCCCGTAACGCCAGTGTGAGCTACCCAATTGATTCTCGTGGCCAACAGCACTTTGTCTGCTGCCGCCCCTTGCTACGGTTTTATGAAGCGGCGAAATTCCGCAGCCGCAGACGATCTGCCCCTTGTGGACTGCCGCAACTCCCTGCGTCTCATAGCGGCACGCCCATCTACCGCGCAGTTGACGTTTCACACATGTTCCGCTCGTGTGAACTCAGCCTAAAACTGTGCTCGTCGTGGAGTGCGAAAAGTGTGTCGCGAATCATAATAAGTCCTCGTAGAGGAAAATACAAACCGTGTCCAAGGATTACGAAAGTTTCGCGAGTGAAATTTTACGAACGATCGTCGAGAAGGCAGCGTGAGAAAGAAGACAGCGACAGCAGAGGCTGGCGAGGCTAGCCACGCATCAGGAGACCGCTGTGTGGAGGGAGCGCGCGGTACACAGTTCGTCACGACGGCAGCAATGTACGATGTGCTGCGTAAGCACACACAGACGTCCGGAGTTCGAAGCACCGACGCATCTTCTGCACATTCTTCAAGCGATTATGTTTTCAGGAGAAAGCAGTAACCTACATAAATAAAGTCAAGGTTTTTAGAAGCGCGAAGGGTGTTTGCAGTGGTATTGTTATGCGTAGTATACTTAGCCGACCGCTGTGGCCGAGCGGTTCTAAGCGCTTCAGTTCGGAGCCACGCTGCTGCTACCGTCGCAGGTTCGAATCCTGCTTCGGGCATGGATGTGTGTGATGTCCTAAGGTTAGTTTGGTTGAAGTAGTACTCTGATGACCTCAGATGTTAAGTCCCATAGTGCCTAGAGCCATTTGAACCATTTTGTAGTCTACTTGAGAAGAGTTAAAATTATGGGGGAACGAAACGAGTACACAATAAGTTTGTGAGAAGACAGTAGGAACCAAAAACACGAATGAAACCAAAAGAATAAGGTCAAAGAACTTAATACGCACCGAGCGAGGTGGCGCAGTGGTTAGCACACTGGACTCGCATTCGGGAGGACAACGGTTCAATCCCGTCTCCAGCCGTCCTGATTCAGGTTTTCCGTGATTTCCCTAAATCGTTGAAGGCAAATGCCTGGATGGTTCCATTGAAAGGGCACGGCCGATTTCCTTCCCCATCCTTCCCACACCCGAGCTTGTGCTCCGTCTCTAATGACCTCGTTGTCGACGGGACGTTAAACACTAACCACCACCACCATTTGCTTTGTCAGTGCACTACCTATTTCATAAGTCCATTTTTGATCAGTTTATTACTTCTAACATGGATCGGTGGCTGAAGTCAGGATCTTTGAAGAAGGGTGCAGTTTCTCCATCGCCTTCACAACAAGGGAAGTTTCCAGTTGAAATGAATGAGGAGGGAGGACGACCAAAGGAAGTCTTTACATACATTTGAAAATTTTTCTTCGGATTTCACGAAAAATCCAACCCCCTCTCCCCCCTCCACCCCACACACACACGACTGTTACGAAATGTGCAGGCTCCTAACACAACAGTAGCCAAATAGTGGAAGTGAACAGACCATAAGCGGCAGCTTGTCAACAGCGAACAGTTAGGACGTGACGTTGATTGCTCTTGGAGGAAGACGGCTCCATCGTGTGAAATTTCAATTACCAAGTAATTTTAATCAGTCTATAGTGTGTTGAACAAAGGGAGTAAATCCACTAGTATGTGTCTGGATACAGTGGGAATTCAAATTGGGTCGTTAATTTCAAGTTGTTTTCATTCATCCTAAACCAAAGATTATTGATACTTCGGGGGGGGGGGGGGGGGGAGGGGTCATTGGGAACATGTCACTTGCATTAAGAAGCTTTCTGTTCCCATGGGTTTCGTTCTGAAATTTAAAGTTACTGTGCTCTTGACTGTTTAGGGGTCCGCCATGGATTTTCGACTGAAGAAGGGGTCCGCCAGCTGAAAGGTTGGGAAGCCCTGCTCTTGACCAAGATAAGCAAATAGTAAAACACACCGGTAGTTGAAGTAGATACTGTTACGGAATTTGATGTCCGTTGTGACATCGAAAATCGTGATGTATCATTCTCCAATTTAAACAAATGATTCGATGGACCAGGAGCACCAATGGACAGAATAGAGTCAGTACACAATTTTGTAAAACCTCATATTAAAGAGATAGTTGACAATGTCGCTGGTGTTCAGCAAGAGATCACTGATTTTACTGCAAGAGGCCCTTATATTGCTGAAAGAGTAGAAGAAAAGTTATATTTAAAATTAAAAATACTTATTGCCATAAACAGCAATAGTGGAAATGCTAACAAAGAAACCGCTGTGTAAAAATAGCTACTTTTTGAGAATTACCTGCTAACAGAAAATTACACAATACCAGTTAACATAGGAAGACAAATGGAAATGATTTTAATGTAGGCTACTGTTTCAAAGTAGGTAGGCTATACAGGTTGTCACTAAGAAATGTACGTAACATCGGGAATCATTGAAAGTAATCTGGGAATATTTTGAAGCCTTCATGTCTGGTGGTTGGTTTGCCACAGAAAGCAACGAAAGGTAACGGTTCGAAGGGCGTAAGGTGGAACTCAAAGAATAATAACAACGAAAACTGCAAAAAGGTAAACAACGCCCCCACAAATGAAAATAATAGATAGAGTAACGGTTTTCCCAGAAAAATAATATGTGGGAAACGAAGAGGCTCACGTTTTGTGGAGTTTAACAAAATAATCACTGTGACAGAGGAAACACTGAATAGAATTTACATTTTCATGATTGTAGACAAAATGATAATTTTGACATAGAAAACCTTGGTCGGAGTTCAGTATTTCATAATAACAGACGATGTAATAATAATGTCAAAGAAAATATGGACAGGAGGAAGGGGTCATCTTATATCTCCTGATAACGACGTCTTCTTGAGTAGTCCCCGCCCGGAGATTCGAATGGGGGACTATTTTACCCAAGAGGACGCCATCATCATTTAACCATACAGTAAAGCTGTATGCCTTCGGGAAAAATTACGGCTGTAATTTCCCCTTGCTTTCAGCCGTTCGAAGTACCAGCACAGCAAGGCAATTTTGGTTAGTGTTACAAGGCCATCATACAGACTTTAGCCCCTGCAACTACTAAAAAGGCTGCTGCCCCTCTTCAGGAACCACAAGTTTGTCTGGCCTCTAAACAGATTACCCCCGTTGTGGTTGCACCTACAGTACGGCTATCTGTATTGCTGACGCACGCAAGCCTCCCCACCAACGACAAGGTCCATGGATATGCTTTTGAATACACAGATTCAGGTTTCGCATCGTTTGTTTCCGGTAGACCGGAGTCTTTGTCACTATGTCGAACAATACGAATTCAGATCAAAAAGTTTCAAACCTTACTTTAACAGCTTAAACAGTCGGAACTGCGACAAAAACGAACAAGAGAACAGATCAAACAGAGGCAAGAAAAAATAATGCACAGTCTCAACAGTTGAGAGGAGACCGTAAACAGTCACAAGATCAAGCTAAATAGCTTTTTAAGCAGACACAAGAAAGGATACGAAACTTATCAGGTGAACTCAGGGAAGAAATTTTCGACTAATGTTTGACGGTGTTGGTAATCGATGACAAGTTTTAGAAACCGACATTGACCTATTCGTAACAGACAAAGAACCAGCCGCGCAGAAATAATGGCGAAAATTAGCGGGGTCGTCCGCAACGAAAGAATTACCGAGGTTAAAGACCAGCATTATTACAAGGGAATGTTAATGAAATAACCGAAAATTCGGAGCCTTATACATTCCATCAGAAGTACAAAAAGAACAAATAAGTAACATATCCCAACAAACAGATGAACATATACAGAAAACGGACTAATTCGTCTGCCAACAGTGATCGAGATTCCGATGGGACAGTGCCTGTGCATTTCGCCGATTTCAAGGAAACTCAGATACAAATCAATAAATAAAAAAGAAGAATGCTATTGCAAACCGTACAGTCACAACTTCCGCGTATTGAAGAAAAACTGAACAATAATATTCGTAGACAAAGTTTATACCTAGTAACACAAGTCCACACTATGAAAATCTAGACGACAATAGTAACATATGGCGTTTGGGAGATTGCCAGTGTGAACTGTTTCACAAATAAAGACATGACAGCGAATAGAGCGCTTGGGGAAAATACGAAAACGCTGCGCCAAGACGCAAAGATACATTTGATTAAGCCGCGCGGAGTTGCCGCGTGGTTTGAGGCACTATGTCACGGACTGCGCGGCCCCTCCCGCTGGAGGTTCGAGTCCTCCTTCGGGCGTGGGTGTGTGTGTTGAGTTCTTAGTATAAGTTAGTTTGAGTTAGTTTAAGTAGTGTGTAACTCTAGGGACCGGTGACCTCAGCAGTTTGGTCCCTTAGGAATTCACATACATTTGACCATTTGATTATAAACACTTGCTCACCGAACGAAAATTGCAAGTTTTCAGAAATTTCACTAACAAAATTTTTCCCAGGGCGTGGCGTGATCCATTTATCTATGCGTTAACACTAAACTGTCCCCCTGAATACATGCTAGAATTCATGTGTGGATATCTAGAGAATGATCCAGCAGTCAGAATGCGATCGATTATACGATATTGTCAATCAGAAGAGGACTTCTACGAGGCGTTTTAACTGCATACTTTTCTACATTAAAGCAGGATAGAATCAACCCAGTATTATCATGTTGAACAACTTTGAGCACTCTGAATTCTCACGTCCAGTACAATATTTTGAAGACATGCTACGGCGGAACCAATACCTATACATCCGCTCAGCCCACATCAGTTAGTTAGAATTAGCCACACGAAATTACCTACTCTTTTACGTCAAATAATATTGGCGAACTGGTGTAAGGACAATTTAGAAGAATTTTTGAGCCTTTTGCAAGAGTTGGAATTAGACAGTGATTATGCTCTAACAGTAAATTAGCTGCTCACAAGTTTGATAATTACGATTGCTCATAATCACGAATGACAATAGGAACAACGGTAGATCACATAATAACTTTCATGGTAAAAACACTAAAAGACGCGATCATTGACACCATCCTTACGAGACACAAGTCTGGCACCAAAACAACTACAAAGACAGGTGCAATTTCGTAAGTCACATTCAAATTCTTAATTCGCAAATAAACATCATTTTGGAAACAGGCATAAATATTATAACAGCCACAATAATAATCACGGACTTTCATGTTATCAGCAGTATAATAAGCTGGATCGAAACAACACCTAACATAACCATGGAAATTCACGTAAGAACAAATATGAGAATAACAGTAAGCAGAACAAGTCTGTATGACAAAGCTCTGGTAGATCGTCACCACAACGGCAGGTAGAGACAGTCGAAGTTAGATCACCGACGTCTACCGACGGTCAGTATCATAGTAAAAAGGAGAAACAATGACTTCAGGTCCCAGCAGCTGAAAGGGAAAGACAGTGAACAGATGACTCTGCTGCCGTAACTATTAGCTTGATACTCTTCGAAGATATTAGGGACATTCTGCTCCAGGAAAACGAAGTTAGACCTAAACAAATTGTATACCCTGTAATCAACATTTGCATTGCTAATAATAATTTACCGCAGTTTTTGACTCAGGTATCGCAGTATTCGTTATCAGCGAGTCATCATATTACAAAGGTACAAAAACAATACTTTGTCCAACACTACCTCTTAGAAAAATTAAAATGCAAGGTGTCATTTGAGGAAAAACTGTTGATGTTAAACTTCAGACCTTTCTGGAAGTTACTTGTCAGGGACATAGTTTTGCTATGAACTTTCTCATTCCACCGTTGCTCTCGACTCAAATAATTGTAGGTGTTAATTTTTTTAAATCTCCACAAAGCAGTAATGAAGTTCAATGTTGCAGAAATTAATCTAACAATTTTGGATCCACATGTCGTTGGTTAAGGTCACAAGAAGAAGAGATCAAATGCCTACGTTTACTGTAGCGTGATTCTTTTCAATGCTCACCCGATGCTATGGAAAGTAATACAGCTTATCATTGTACAGTCATCGATAGTTACGATCAAGTACTCAAATTAAGTACACAAATCCAGCAAAAGATCGAGGAAGTAGAGAACTGAAATGAACCTGATGGGAAAGAACTTAGCGAAATTTTATAAGAACATGCGGTAACGTTAGCAAATAGACTCGGCACCATTGGAGGGTTTCAATACCAGTTTTAGGTTAGAGAGAACAACAACTTTCATTTAAGACATTGTGTAATACAGGTTCATTACCGACGAAAGGTGAAGGCTGAAATACAGTCGATGTTGAAAACGGTGTTTTTGAACCAGCTGTAAGCTCCTATAACAGTTCACTTCATCTCATTAAAAAAAAAAAAAGTTGTGCACTTAGGTTAGCCTTGGACTCATGTCAGATCAATTCAATCATTCTTCTGGAAACCGACAGACCCCAAACAATTAACGAACTGTTGCAAAATTTCTATGGCATACAAGTATTGTCATCTGTAGATTTATTCTCAATTCTTTGACAAATAGAGTTACATCTTGATATTGCAGGAAGAACACAGTCTTGCTTTGGGATGTGTTACCAGTTCTGTAAACTGCCTTTTCGTTTAAACACTTGATCAGCAACATTTATTGGTGGACTAAACACTATTCTTCCAGACCATCCAAAGAGACACATTACCACCTACGTCGATGATATTTTGATAGCAGAACCAGCTAGATCAACACATATCAGAATCTTAGAAAATTTGTTGCACACTTTTGAAGAGGTTTGAGAGTAAACCTAGAAAGATCACATTTTCATAAGACAAGTGTAAAATTTTTAGGCATGTCATTTCACCAGAAGGTATTGCACCTGCCGCTGAAAAATTAAAAGCAGTCAGAGCAATTCCACCGCCTACTACTAAACGATAAGACAGAGGCTTTTTATGAGCAGCAAATTTTTACCATAGATTTTTGAAATTGAAAATTTTGATTAAACGAACAATATGTTCTTTGAAACTTCCTGGCAGATTAAAACTGTGTGCGCGACCGGGACTCGAACTCGGGACCTTTGCCTTTCGCGGGCAAGTACTCTACCAACTGAGCTACCGAAGCACGACTCACGCCCCGTACTCACAGCTTTACTTCTGCCAGTACCTCGTCTCCTACCTTCCAAACTTTACAGAAGCTCTCTTGCGAACCTTGCGGAACTAGCACTCCTGAAAGAAAGGATATTGCGGAGACATGGCTTAGCCACAGCCTGGGGGATGTATCCAGAATGAGATTTTCACTCTGCAGCGGAGTGTGCGCTGATATGAAACTTCCTGGCAGATTAAAACTGTGTGCCCGACCGAGACTCGAACTCGGGACCTTTGCCTTTCGCGGGCAAGTGCTCTACCAGCTGAGCTACCGAAGCACGACTCACGGCCGGTACTCACAGCTTTACTTCTGCCAGTACCTCGTCTCCTACCTTCCAAACTTTACAGAAGCTCTCCTGCGAACCTTGCAGAACTAGCACTCCTGAAAGAAAGGATATTGCGGAGACATGGCAAAGGTCCCGAGTTCGAGTCTCGGTCGGGCACACAGTTTTAATCTGCCAGGTAGTTTCATATGAGCTTCTGTAAAGTTTGGAAGGTAGGAGACGAGGTATTGGCAGAAGTAAAGCTGTGAGTACCGGGCGTGAGTCGTGCTTCGGTAGCTCAGTTGGTAGAGCACTTGCCCGCGAAAGGCAAAGGTCCCGAGTTCGAGTCTCGGTCGGGCACACAGTTTTAATCTGCCAGGAAGTTTCAAAGAACATATTGTTCGTTTAATCAAAATTTTCAATCATATCAGCGCACACTCCGCTGCAGAATATCCTTTCTTTCAGGAGTGCTAGTTCTGCAAGGTTCGCAAGAGAGCTTCTGTAAAGTTTGGAAGGTAGGAGACGAGGTACTGGCAGAAGTAAAGCTGTGAGTACGGGGCGTGAGTCGTGCTTCGGTAGCTCAGTTGGTAGAGTACTTGCCCGCGAAAGGCAAAAGTCCCGAGTTCGAGTCTCGGTCGGGCACACAGTTTTAATCTACCAGGAAGTTTCATATCAGCGCACACTCCGCTGCAGAGTGAAAATCTCATTCTGGAAACATCCCCCACGCTGTGGCTAAGCCATGTCTCCGCAATATCCTTTCTTTCAGGAGTGCTAGTTCTGCAAGGTTCGCAGGAGAGCTTCTGTAAAGTTTGGAAGGTAGGAGACGAGGTACTGGCAGAAGTAAAGCTGTGAGTACCGTGCGTGAGTCGTGATTCGGTAGCTCAGTTGGTTGAGCACTTGCCCGCGAAAGGCAAAGGTCCCGAGTTCGAGTCTCGGTCGGGCACACAGTTTTAATCTGCCAGGAAGTTTCATATCAGCGCACACTCCACTGCAGAGTGAAAATCTCATTCTGGAATATGTTCTTTGACAGGCAAAAACCACCATTTGGCTCCGGAATTATCAAGCACAATTAGAGTTCGATACGCTGAAACAGACACTATTCATCACATCTATTATAGCTCATCCTGGATTCTCAAAAGATGTCTGTCTGTCTACAGATTCTTCCAAAATACTACTCAGAACTCATCTTTCCCAAGTGCACATTGAACACGGAATCATTTTCCAAAAGGGTGTTGCATTTGCCAGTAGAGTGTTAAGTAAATCAGAAAGAAATTACTCAACCACAGAATTAGTGGCCTTAGCGATTGTCTGGGCATTTACGAAATTTAGGTACTATTTACTTGGCAAGCATAGAAAAGTTAATTCAGACCACAAAGCCTTACAGATTTTAATGACCTCCAAGTTAAACCATGAAAGATTACGGCATTGGACACTGACCTTGCAGGAATATAATTTTACAATCTGTTACATTACAGGAAAAGACAACACCGTTGCTGATGCTTTATCTCGTACCCAAATTGGTTTACTGATAACAACAAGTATGCTTTACAGGGCATAAATTTAAGCTTGCGTTATCTACAAAAAGCAGCTTTCTGAAACTTTGTCTCTAATTCCTTACTCGATATTGCTGAAGAACAAAATAAAGATCTCATTTGGAGTGATGTTAAAGCAAAATATAAAGACAGGAGAAATGCAGCTATCACACAATGTCATTTGGCCAGAAACGGTATCCTCTTTAAACGTAGCACTGTAAAGATTAGATTAGATTAGATTTACTTTCATTCCAATTGATCCGTAGTGAGGAGGTCCTCCAGGATGTAGAACATGTCAGAAAAACAAATTGTACACTTATGGTGGTACGTATTCCAGAGAAATTTGTCAGTAAGTTTATATGGTACATGCACTTAAGCTACGCGTATTTTGAACCACGGAAGTGATTCCACGAATTACAGACCATTTGCTATTTTAACGACATGGAGAAAAAAATAAGAAAAGTACTTGCAAAGAATAAACTCTGCCAAAAAGCCAAACCTTAAACATCTCACATTGTGCTCCACTGTTTCCAATCATACCATACAAGCTAAAAGTATTAGCAGCCGTAGATTTACTAGTTAGATCCAGAAATGGTTTCTCTTACGTTATCATTGCAGTGGAGTTGACATCCAGATTTGTATCACTAACCGTTTTTCGTAAGGCTTCAGCTGAAATAGTGTCCAAAGCTTTCATTAAGAACTTTGTACTCCATGAAGGACATATTGAAAGGTCATATCAGAAAAAAGTCTTCAATTTTGATCCAGTTTTTGACTATGTACGTTAAAGAGATACAAGATCCAGCCAATGTGTACGTAACTACACTCCTGGAAATTGAAATAAGAACACCGTGAATTCATTGTCCCAGGAAGGGGAAACTTTATTGACACATTCCTGGGGTCAGATACATCACATGATCACACTGACAGAATCACAGGCACATAGACACAGGCAACAGAGCATGCACAATGTCGGCACTAGCACAGTGTATATCCACCTTTCGCAGCAATGCAGGCTGCTATTCTCCCATGGAGACGATCGTAGAGATGCTGGATGTAGTCCTGTGGAACGGCTTGCCATGCCATTTCCACCTGGCGCCTCAGTTGGACCAGCGTTCGTGCTGGACGTGCAGACCGCGTGAGACGACGCTTCATCCAGTCTCAAACATGCTCAATGGGGGACAGATCCGGAGATCTTGCTGGCCAGGGTAGTTGACTTACACCTTCTAGAGCACGTTGGGTGGCACGGGATACATGCGGACGTGCATTGTCCTGTTGGAACAGCAAGTTCCCTTGCCGGTCTAGGAATCGTAGAACGATGGGTTCGATGACGGTTTGGATGTACCGTGCACTATTCAGTGTCCCCTCGACGATCACCAGTGGTGTACGGAGATCGCTCCCCACACCATGATGCCGGGTGTTGGCCCTGTGTGCCTCGGTCGTATGCAGTCCTGATTGTGGCGCTCACCTGCACGGCGCCAAACACGCATACGACCATCATTGGCACCAAGGCAGAAGCGACTCTCATCGCTGAAGACGACACGTCTCCATTCGTCCCTCCATTCACGCCTGTCGCGACACCACTGGAGGCGGGCTGCACGATGTTGGGGCGTGAGCGGAAGACGGCCTAACGGTGTGTGGGACCGTAGCCCAGCTTCATGGAGACGGTTGCGAATGGTCCTCGCCGATACTCCTGGAGCAACAGTGTCCCTAATTTGCTGGGAAGTGGCGGTGCGGTCCCCTACGGCACTGCGTAGGATCCTTCGGTCTTGGCGTGCATCCGTGCGTCGCTGCGGTCCGGTCGCAGGTCGACGGGCACGTGCACCTTCCGCCGACCACTGGCGACAACATCGATGTACTGTGGAGACCTCACGACCCACGTGTTGAGCAATTCGGCGGTACGTCCACCCGGCCTCCCGCATGCCCACTATACGCCCTCGCTCAAAGTCCGTCAACTGCACATACGGTTCACGTCCACGCTGTCGCGGCATGCTACCAGTGTTAAAGACTGCGATGGAGCTCCGTATGCCACGGCAAACTGGCTGACACTGACGGCGGCGGTGCACAAATGCTGCGCAGCTAGCGCCATTCGACGGCCAACACCGCGGTTCCTGGTGTGTCCGCTGTGCCGTGCGTGTGATCATTGCTTGTACAGCCCTCTCGCAGTGTCCGGAGCAAGTATGGTGGGTCTGACACACCGGTGTCAATGTGTTCTTTTTTCCATTTCCAGGAGTGTATATTCTGCACATTCAAAACCATCAAAACATATAATGAAAGAGGTTAACAAGTTGTGCAGTCTCTATTGCCACTCTCGACACAGAAAATGGGACAGATATGTCACCTTATTTCAATACATGTTAAATGAACTTCCTCATAACTCAACTCCTTTGCCATCAGTCTTAGTGTTAAAGAACCAACAGCTGTCAGACAAAATCAAAGCACACGTAAAGTTTCGTCACATTAGAAAATTACAGCACAAAGATATCAGATATCATATAACTAGCCTCAACAAATATTATAAAACTCAGGAAATTTCATAATATGAAGGTACATGTCGGGAAATTGCACGTAGGACAGAAAGTTTTGGTCATATACCATCTGATATAAAGGTAAGTCTCTTAGTCACTTTTGTGTTTCCATCTTCAAAAGTGTTGGGTAGAATGACCTAAGGGGAGCTTTGTTATGCTGGTCGACTTAAGTGTTGTTAACAGATGAAGCTCACTGTCTTTCAATATCTTTGATGTGACACCTAAGTCGACACTGGAACGTAGATACAGTACCTGTGTACGTTACTTTTCCGTTTCCCATGAATGCCGAATTCACAAAATCAAATCGGGAGAGATAGTTCACGTAGGAGGCCCACTTCTACCTATATAGGCACAGCATACGAGACGGGATAGAGTGCAACCGCATAACAGCTTTCTCATCTGCAGGCACTTAAGATTGCAGCAAGGTCACGAATGCAAGCAGACGCGACTTGGCACTCGGGTAACAGTATATTATCTAGAGGAAATGTACAGAGAATTTGAATAAAATATGCGGAACGGAAGAAATGGTATAGACTACAGAACAGTAAAAAACTTTTTTAACAAACGCAAAACAACAAACTCAAATACAGTAGAAGACAAAAAGGGAAAAATTCTGTTTGATGAAAAAGTGGTGAAGATTTAGAAAGAATACGTTGGGAACTTATACGACGGGCAGTCTTCATCTGAAGAAGTAACAGGAAAAGAAGAGGAGGCACGACGAAGATGACAAAGGAGACTACACTGTCCAAGAAGAATTTGGGAAAGCGCTTAAAGATTTACCGGAGAACAAAACAACGGGTACTGATGAAACTCCTGCAGAACTAATCAAGAATGTTCGTAACAACATGAGAATGATGGACCTCAGACTTATTAGATCGATCTACACTGAAGAGCCAAAGGAACTGGTCCACCTACCTAATATCGTGCAGGGCCCCCGACAGCACGCAGAAGTGCCGTAACACGACGTAACATGAACTCGGTTGATGTCTGAAGTAGTGCCGGAGGGAACTTAAACCATAAATCCTGGAGCGCTGTCCATAAATCCGCAGTAGTACGATGGGACGGAGATCTCTTTCGAACAGCACGTTGCAAGGCGTCCCAGATATGCTTAATAACGTTCATGTCAGGGGAGCGTAGTGACCAGCGGAAATTTTTAAACTCAGAAGAGTGTTCCTGCAGCCACTCTGTAGCAATTCTGACCGTCTGGGGTGTCGCATTGTCCTGTTGGAATTGCCCAAGTCCGTCAGAATGCACAATTGACAATGAACCGAAGCAGATGATCAGACAGGATGCTTACGGACGTGTCACCTGTCACAGTAGTATCTAGACGCATCAGGGGTCCCATATCACTCCAACTGCACACGCCCTACACCAATACAGAGTCTCCACCAGCTTGAACAGTCCCCTGCCGACATGCAGAGTCCATATATTCATGAGGTTGTCTCCATACCAGTACACGTCCATCCGCTCGATACAATTTGAAACGATACGCGCCCGATCAGGCAACATGTTTCGAGTCATCAACAAACCAATGTCGGTGTTGACGGGCCCAGGCGAGCGTAAAGCCTTGTGTCGTGCAGTCATCAAGGGTACACGGGTGAGCCTTGGGCTCCGAAAGCCCATATCGATGATGTTTCGTTAAATAGTTCCCACGCTATCCTTTGGTGATGGCCCAGCATTGAAAGCTGGAGCAATTTGCGGAAGGGCTGCACTTCTGTCACGTTGAACGATTCACTTCAGTTGTCGTTGGTCCCTTTGTTGCAGGACCTTTTTCCGGCCGCCGAGGTGTTGGAGATTTGATGTTTTACCGGATTCCTGATATCCACTGTACACTCGTGAAATAGTCGTACGGGAAAATCCCCACCTCATCGTTACCTCGGGTATGCTGTTTCCCATCGTTCGTGCACCGACTGTAACACCGCGTTGAAACTCACATAATCCTTGATAACCTGCCGCTAGAGCAACGGTAATCGATCTAACAACTGGGCCAGACACTTGTTGTCTTATATAGGCGTTGTCGACCACAGCGCCGTAGTCTGCCTGTATACATATCTCTGAATTTGAATACTCATGTCTATACCAGTTTCTTTGATGCTTCAGTATATAACACAAAGATACCAATCGACTTCTAGGAACGCAGCATAGTACCTATACCGAAGAAGGCAGCACCTAAGAAATGTGAACCGCAGCTAACCTACTCCGTTGACGGTGGCGTAAAAAATTCTCATAAAGTTAATTCTCAGAGTAATTCAACTAAAGGTGGAAGACAGGCTGAGCGAAGATCAGTTTGTACTCAGAATGGGATTATGACCAACAGAAGCAATTGTGGAACTGAGACTTCTTATCGAAAAGCAAATGCAGAAAAATAAAGCAACTTACATAGACTCTGTAGAATAGGAAAAGGTATTTGATAATGTTATCTGGCAAAAAGAGATAGTTAGTTGGATAGTTATGTCATGTTCTGTAGATCATTTTCCCGATTATTTTATCGAGATGATGTGGAACAAGTCAGATTACAAGATATATATACGCATTTGAATAGCTCTAATATTAATAGTGCTGAAATTTTTAGTCCTATACATGCAACTACAATTAGAGGTACTTTTTTTTACAATTTCTGCGACAGAAACTCGTCCATGGAGTAGAAGGAGTTGTCCAAAAGAAATGATTTTAAGCATCTCTGTAGGAATGTGATAGAACCGCTATCAAACACCGTCTCTATCGCCTTTATTTATATCAGTTATAATATAAAGAAAAATTGTAATTATTTTACCAGTCTTACAAAAACCGAAGAAGGCAGCCACCACATGTGAAATTCCGACAAATATCCTTTGAGATATTGCGAAGAAATGACATGTTGAAACCATCCGCATTTTTACAGGTCTCGGGTGCTAGTTTCTCCATGAGCCTCTGTAGAACGAGTCTGTAAATACTGCGTAATGTATCGGAGCTTTCATCTAACACATTATTATACTATACTTTTATATCTAACCCGCAGCACATTAGAAAGCTACGAGTAACTCGTCAAAAATCGGCATCTACGCAACCGAAGGTAAGGGAAGTAAGTCTAAAGAAGCTTTTACTGTCTTTCCCTAACTACATACGTATCAGTGATGCAATGGATGTAGCATGCTACCTCAAGCGTATGAAAGTAATACGCCTGCGGCCTTTCAGTAATCACTTTCGCTAAGCGCTTTAACCCACTCGGCGCCGTTATTGAATATAGCGGCCGTTAACTCTGTCCATGTTAGCGAATGAAATGTGTAACGTGTAAATATGTGAACTATAACCTTAATACCAATTAATGTGCATTTGCCAGCTCATATATTGGAATTACCAGCGATATTAACGTCCCAGCTACCGATGGGGTTGTGATGAACCTCATACCTCCGCATATGCTAACGCGCAAGCGCGCACGTGCACGACGGTACACTAGGTCGGAAGACCACCCATGTTGTCATATAAATGAACAATGCTTACAGCAAATAAAAAGTTGGTCAAACATATTAGGTTACGGCACTTAACAATTTCGCTTTATTCTCATACATTTTATCCACTATTGTCGACGCATGGTTAACAACGTTTTCATGCACACGACTTCGGTGCGGCAACGAAATCACTGCCACTCCCTGAGCAGTTCTTGCCGATCAAGTATTTTTGTACCATTTATGATTTTAAATACCTCCAGATATTTACATCGTTTGTAACGTCCCCTTTGGAAAATTATAAATTACTGTGCTGGTAAACCTCTTACGTTATTTTATTTTCAAACACCTGAGCACGTTCAGTTTTGCTCAGCTGTTTGAAAATCAAATAACGTAAGAGGTTTACCAGCACAGTAATTGATAAATTTTTCTAGGGGATGTTTTATGCTTAACGGAAATGGATGGTAAGTGTATGTAGTGAAAACGGAGTGAAACTTCAAACTTCTGAAGACTCTGTGTTCCTAAGAGCTACGCTGCCCAACAAACAATTAAATTCTTATCACATCAAGATTGAAACATCCCTCCTAGACGTGTGTCGATTGATGAACACACACCCATGATTGATTACGGAGTTTTTTATGTTTCTTCAGTGTCTGATAAGCATAACATTTCATTAAGTGCTACATGCAGCGTTATTTTTTTTCTTTATTGAGTTTCGACTCCCCCCGAAGGGGACAGGCTGGCAGCAGCTTAGTATGCCTCTCTTCAGCCTACAGAATTTGTTTTAAAAAGATGAAGATAAAAATAATAAAAACAGGCGATAAAATCGGAGATTTAAATGGTAACATGGCGGAAAAATCGTGGAACTTAAAACATAGAACAAAGGAATGATGATGCTAATAAAATACATATGAAGCAGACAGGTAAAATAATAGACAATTAAAAAACACGGCGACAGTCTGGTTTCTGTTCGCAAGAGACATAAAATTCACATCCAGTGACAGCATGATTTCTGTTCGCAACACTTTGGAAAGACGAACAACAGTGAACATTCACTTGAACACTGCACTAAAGAGTTGGCAAATATGATATACCCCAGCCGAGGGCTGGTGGGGGGAACCTGGACAGATGATGGGAAAATAAAAAGGGGGAAGGAGAGGAAAAACGAAGGGGGGGAAGGGAGGAAAGGAGCCGATGGAGGACGAGGACCCATAAGAGGGGGGAGGGTGCTGGGCTGATGCGACAGGGAGTGGGGAAAGGCAGAGGAGGATTATACAAAAGGACTCGGGGAGGGGGGGGAGGGGAGGCAGAGAGAGGTTATGTGGGGAGAAAACAGGATGGTAGGGGGGGAGAGGGAGCCCAGGGAAAGGACAGAGGAAAGGAGGCAGGTTGAGGATCAGAGTCGATAGGGGGGAGAAATGGAGGGAGAGAGGGCATCATCAGTGAGGGGGAGTTGATGGAACCCACCTTGGGATGGAGATGAAGGATGTAGAGATGAAGGGTAGGGGGCCACAACAGTGAAGGCGTGGCAGAGGGCAGGGATGGGAGAGGAGAGGAACAATCAGGGGGTGAGAGAGATCAAAGCGGCAGGAGGTGTAGAGTATGTGGGTATGTTTGAGAAATAGGAGCAGATGGGGGAATGGAATGAGGTCATAGAGGATTCGCATGGGGGACAGGAGGTGGGGCGGAGTACATGACGCTCAAGGATCTGGAAGGACTTATATAATTTGCTGTGGGGGGGGGGGGGTGGATATCCAGGTGGGACTGTCTTAAGAGAGGATGGGATGGATCAAGTATTTGTAGGTGTGGACGATGGTAGAGGGGTGCAACCCCCATGTCCAGCCAGAGAGGAGTTTGTGGAGTCAGAGGCCGTTGCAGGCTTTGGGTTGGATGGAGCGGAGATGAGGTATCCACCTGTGGTGATGGTCAATGGTGAGGCCAATGTAGATGAGGGTGGAGGAGAGATGAACAGAATGGGCACAGACGGTAAGGGAGAAATCCAGGAGACGGAGAGAGTGAGTGATATGACCTACAATGATTGCCTGGGTCTTGGAAGGATTGATTGTCAGGAGCTGCTGGTTACATCATGCGGCAAAAAGGTCAAGGTGATTCTGGAGAAGGCGTTGGGACCGTTGGAGGGTAGGAGCGAGGGCAAGGAATGTGGTGTCATCAGCATACTGCAAGAGGTGTACTGGAGAGGGTGGTTGGGGCATATTTGACGTGTACAGGAGGTAGAGGAGAGGAGAGAAGACAGAGCCCTGGGGGACATCTGCACAGGGATAGAAGGTGCGGAAATTGGCATTATGGGTGGCAATGTAGGAGGGGCGGTGGGAGAGGAATGAGGCCATCAGACGGATGTAGTTGACAGAAAGGGTGTAGGTTTGGAGTTTAAACAGGAGACCGAGATTCGAGACACGGTCGTAAGCCTTATTGAGGTCAAGTGAGACAAAAATGGCGGAGCAACGGGAGTTAAGCTGGAGGGAGAGGAGATGGGTGACGCATAGGAGTTGGTCATGGGCAGAGAAGGAAGGTCGAAAGCCACATTGGGTGTTGGGGAGGAGATGGTTTCGGTGGAGGTGGTGATGGATGCGCCGGATAAGAATGGGTTACAAGAGATTGCTGAACACTGATGTGAGACATACAGGACGATAGGAAGAGGCATCGGATGGAGGCTTGTTGGGTTTGGAGAACATCAGGATACAGCAGGTTTTCCACAGGTCGGGGTAGAGGCCAGTGGCTAGGATGACGTTGTAGAGGGTGGCAAGGACTGAAAGGAAGGAGGGAGGGCAGTGTTTGAGGTGGCGGTAGGTAACGCGGTCGTGGCTGGGAGCAGTGTTGCGTTTAGTGCGGAGTGTGAGGCTGATGTCCTGTGTAGTGATGGGAGTGTTAAGTTCAGATGGTGGTGTGTGGCCCAACTACTGGAAGCTAGGAGCAAGGGGAGGAACAGAGGTATTCGTAGGTCGATGACGTCAGGGAAGAGGGAATAATCAAATTGGGAATCATGTGGGGTGGAAAAAACATCGGAGGGGTGAGAGGCAAAGTGGTTGGCCTTACTGAGGTTGTCAGGAAAAGGACGGTCATCAAGGAGGAGAGGGTACTTGGGGGTGGGGCGGTTCCCAGTAAAGCGGTGGAAAGTAAACCAATACTTGGAAGAGTTTATTGCGAGCGTGGTGTTGAGTTGTGTACATGTCTGGCGCCAGGCACGGCGTTTCTTCGCAGTAAGCAGGTTGTGGACGTGTCGTCATTGCAGGTGGCGGGTAAGTGAGTCCCGGTCATGAGTGCGGAGGAAAGAGCGGTAGAGGTGGTGGGATTCTCGAAGGAAAAGGACGACCTGTGGGGGCAGGGCTGGGCGGTGAGGATGGATGTCTTTGGTGGGGATATGGGTGGCGACGGCGTCAGACAAGGTCTGGTGAGGAAAGGCAGCAGTGCAAGAGATGTCATCAGGAGATTGGAGGGTAAGGTCTTGGCCTTCTACCTGAGTGTGAATGGAGTTACGGTAGGTAGCTTTATGCTGCACCTTGATGTATAAATGGACTCTCAGAGCGTGTGTTTAGTCTGAGTGTTGGAATGAAATTATTTCTCAATGGGGCAGAATCTAACGTAAGCACGACACAACGAATGCATGTGTAAGGAACATTACCAACGCCGGCCCGAGTGGCCGAGCGCTTCTAGGCCCTTCAGTCTGGAACCGCGCGACCACTACGGTCGCAGGTTCGAATCCTGCCTCGGGCATGGATGTCTGTGATGTCCTTAGGTTAGTTAGGTTTAACTAGTTCTGAGTTAAAGGGGACTGATGACCTCAGATGTTAAGTCCCATAGCGCTCAGAGTCATTTTTTTGAACCAATCGAACTCATTCAAAAGTGTCCAAATGTAGTGGCCGTAGATTATATATAAAACGGGGGGAAATGTTAAAGTGCAATGCAACAGCCAAGAATCGCCAAAAAATTATTACCGATTAAAATCGTCAAAGAGAAAGGGGATTTAGCAAGCGGATACCTATAAAGCAACACAACAAAAGAATGAACTAGGACATTAGGTTGTGCAGATTTTTTGTAGTTAGCTCGAATTGGGCAGTTTACTGACACCTAAAAACACTTTAAATACAAAAAATTGAAAAAGTTGTATAAAGAATCCCAATAAACAATTTCACAAGACTGATAGAAGGTCCATTAAACAAGAATAAGTGTCAAATTTGACGTATGTGACCATTTCTTCTCTGACTATGTATTTCGTTTACTTTAAAATTAGGGTTCAGTTCTCCGATTGAGGTAGTAACCATGAGGCGAACATGTCCACCGCATTAGACAGCTGTTAATGGTCGCTTTCTGGGAGTTCTCATTAACTACCGAGGCTGCAAATGCATGCAGGGCACAGCACTAGTAGGGAGTGTTCATTGGAGTGAGAAGCGTACATTTGCGGCTTCAGGGATGATTGAAAACGCCAAAGAAGCTACATTAATAGCTTTACACTGCAGTAGACAAGTGCACCACAGGGTTAACCGAGACGACCTTTGCAGCTGATGGAGTTCAAATGGTTCAAATGGCTCTGAGCACTATGGGACTTAACTACTCAGGTCATCAGTCCCCTAGAACTTAGAACTACTTAAACCTAACTAACCTAAGGACATCACACACATCCATGCCCGAGGCAGGATTCGAACCTGCGACCGTAGCGGTCACGCAGTTCCAAACTGAAGCGCTTAGAACCGCACGGCCACACCGGCCGGCTAGCTGATGGAGTGTTGCATTTGCATTTACCACAGACCTGTGACTGTAATAGGTACACAGTCACAGAAAAACATACAGACCAAGTTTAAATTACATAGCACCACAGTGAGCAAATTCCCAGAGATGCTGGACATTTAATCCAAAAGTAGAATAAAATAGACATAAATATAATGTAAATTGTAGCCTTAACCCTGGAAAGCTGGGAAAGTTTATTTACTCCACTGCAGATTCTTCTTCCTGTCCCGCAGCAACGTTGAATGTTACATTGCATCTTTGAACGTTGCTTTGTCTTGTCAGCTTCTTCTGAGCTTTAGCTGTACATGGTTTGTTCTTATGTAGTATATCTTAGAATATGTTTCTTCTTTGGATCTACACACGAGGAATTTATTTGATACTAATGTGGACCAGAAACTGCACTGCCAGCTCGGACTGCTGAACTCAAAAGTGAGTCGTTTACTATGTAATAGCAGAACAGGTAAGCGAAAAATTGTGGTCTCTCAGCCCATATATGGTAACTCACTTTGTTCTGGCGACTTGAGGAGTATAGATGTCTTATACAGAGAACGATGCTAGGATGTGCCGCTTGTCTACAGTGCGTCATCTCACTGTTCGGTTAGAGAGCCATGCAACTGTGGGAGGACGAGTGTCTGGCAACGAGGGGCACTAAGCTGCCAACCGTCCGTCCGAGCTATACATCATGTCGGCCACTCTTACGGGATAAGTCGACTTGATTCATCTTCAAATAGAACACAGTTCAAGAATTGTGGTTTCACACAGCGGCTAGAAGCTCCTCCCTCCCCCTCCCTTTCCCCAACCCAACCCCAAAATGAGATTCCTGGGGCGTACAAATCACTATACGATATATTTTAACCAAGTTCATTTTATATTGCTATGAGGCGACCTTCCACTCTATCTTACCTGAAAACGTCATGAAGGTTGTAAGACTCAAAGTTTGTGTAGTCTCTGGACTCCTGCCTATGCGCTTATGCTAGAGGATTCAGTCACTTGAAGAATGGTTGTCTCGTCCTGTGTTTTCGTTGTAACTTTTAGAAATGCCTACAATCATGATTTTAGCATAGCTACGTGTGTGTGTATGTGTATGTATCGTGGGGCGGGGTGGCACAGGATCTATTTTTCGTACGTCCAAACAAACATAAAACGCACGTCAACAATTGTACAGAAGGTTTTCACTTCTATAGCATAATGTTTGGGTGACCTGAACAAGACAAACGTACAAGTGTTATCATACCATTTAAGAGCGACGGGGCGCCTTTGACGTATGGAACGGCAGGTCATATTGACGGAAAATATCTTTTCTTGTCCAGCAAAGCAGTAATGTCTTGACTGAGTATGTCAGCACATGGGTAGAAATCACAGAAAGTATATTTATGATGGATTTGTAATAGATCAACTTCAACAGTTAAACATTTTGGCTATAGGTACGAAGAGAAGCCATCGGAATATCTTCAGACATCAGTTTGCAATGTTTGGTGAGTTGACAAAGAAATGAATACTATTAACTGTCACGAAGAGCAAACCTGAGAACAAAATTATGTCTTCGTAATTTATTTCTATACCAAGACAATGTCATTCCTATAAGCAAACACATCTAGCGATCCAGACTAACTATCTAAACGTTCCATAAATTTTCTCAACTGTATAGTTTCGTATAAACCCATACTTAAATAACTGCATGGTTATATTTTGCGCCCGTCTGTTCCACATCGTCTGTCGTTAGCTGAACGGCCTTAAAAAATTTTTCATTTTGGGATGCTGCTTTATAGTTAAAAGATATTAACACATACAGACAAATATTCTCAGCGGGGTAACCTATGCAGGTATTCTTGAAAATTACCAAAACTGGTTAAGACACAGTAGTTTCGTGTCATCTCAATGAACTACAAGCTAATCCTCATTAAAACACCAATAATCTGTTCTCATAGTCTGTCCTGCTGTTACTGCAAACTGAAAAGAGAAGAAGTCAGCAAACTTCTCAAATTCCGGTAAATAAATGAACTACATAAGTGTGAAGCACTCAGAAAATATGTTCCGGTTATAATATAATATACCTTCGTACAGGTTCACATCGTCCACGAATATACGTAAACAAGTAGAGCTACAATTCTCTGTTGTTGGTAGAATGACCATCACAGTGCATTGGTACTGTTAACGCTTAGTGTTGTTACCAGTCATGGTATGATACAGAAGGGCGTGGACAGCATCACATGTTGAGTGAAGGGCACGGAGATGTCGCGCATTCGTGTGAAACAGCGTAAACAGTGCCTAACAGAATTTGAAAGGGGCCTCAGTGTGAGTCTCCATTGTGGCCGACTGATCGAATCGTATGATATCCAGATTTGTGGGGCATTCGGTTGATATGGGCCCGCTGTTGTACTCGTGGGAACGTGAGGGCAGGCAAAGTCATCGTCAAGGTCCCCGAAGACCACATCTCAGCCCCACAAGTTACCATTGCAGTACTGTATGCCAAGCACATTGTAAATTGTTCATATCTGCACTTGGCATCGGATAGAAAGTAACAGACTCCACGAAAAGTTCTTTGTCACCCTGCACCATTACTGGGAGACGACTAGCAGCAGCCAAAGTTGAGTGTTATCGTCCCATGCGTAGTCTGCCGTTAACGGTCTCGTTTTGCCCTGATATATGGCGTCGCATTGTGTTCGGTGATGAAATACAGTACTGCACTGCCTCGGATGACCCTCATTCGCGAGTTACCCCTTTAGTAATGGAGTGGGAGGGGGGGGGGTCATCGGGTATGACTTCAGGTCACGGTTGGTAGTGACTAAGCGAATTCTATAGATACAAGGGTACGTCACGAACATCTTGCGTTCTCATTTGTTACTTTTCATTGGACTGCATCATGGTGCCATTTTTCAACAGGGTAATGCTGATAGACACTTGGCACTTGTTTCTATGAACTTACTGCCTGACTGTGAAGTACTGTCGTTGTCACCACGATACTCAGACATGTCCCCGATAGAACATTTGTCGAACCAGCTTGGACGTGAAACCTGCCCCAGTGCTAATATCCGTGGTCCCAAGGACCAGTTACAACAATTGTGGGGCAGCTTGCCTCAGGAGAGGATAGAAAGACTTCATGACACACTTCCAAACCGAATCAGTGTGTGCATCCAGTCGAGCGTAGGTGCAGCGTGATACAAAGTTCTTTGTTTATTTGTCTCCATTTTATAATCACTACAATAATATCATAAACTGTCTCAACCAACGAAGTTCCATTTGGTTTCCTCCTCCATTTCTGGGCACTTGTTTTCTCAGATAGTGTAGTTTCGGAGAAATATGATCCGAATCTTACATTATTTTTAATTCCAACATCAAACTGAATGCTGTCTTCTGTAGAAGCTTGTGATTTCATACCATCGTAAAGAGAAACGTCATGTCAGGGAAAAAAGAAATCGAGTTATTCAACGACAGTAACGATATAAAACGGTATTTAATTTTTTATTTTGACAAAAACTGACAGAAAATCGTTTATTTTACTCTGTTAGTAGCAGTGTGCCAATTACTATCCTCGCATCACTTGCAGTACACATTCTTAAACATCTGCAAAATTGTCCCTATTTTTGGACACGTTCTGTCTTTTGTCTATGAGTGCCTTCAGTATTCTCCGTAAAGAAGTGGATTATTCACTCTCTCTTCGTTTGGGAACACCATTTTTGAAAGCAACCAACCTTCCACAAATGCGAACTACGTAGAGAACATAAATTTACGTTTCCTTTCGGCCACAATTTACCGATATCTCAGCAGTTTACATTTTCTTTTTCTTCTTCTCCAGAGGGACGTATTTCGTTTATTGGATATGGAAGTACTCATATCTGTATTGCGTACTAACACGTTTGATTTTCAGAGCAAACAAATCCTAAGGTCTATGTTTCATCATTTTTCCGAAACCACTTATTGGATTTCGGAGAGTGAAACATAATAAAACATCTCTGTCAGAACTATAAAACCAGAGGCAGAAATATCTATAGCTCCACTTAAAACAACAGATAGCAATCTCATATATATTATAAATGTGAAAATTTTTGTATGTTGATATATTTTTTCTTCGTTCGTACTGAAACGGCTGGATGGATATGGATGAAATTTAGAATGGAGATAGCATTAACCCTGAATGAACACACAGACTATCTCATATATACGTCTCTGTGAATGGGGTGGGTTAAGGCTAAAAAAGAAATGTAACCCACGACGTGGGAATACCCATACTTTATTCATCCAGTAATGGAGAATGAGGGCATTTAGTGATTTGCAACAAACTTTACACATAATTTCAAACCTTTGCGAAAACTTTTCCCGCAGACCACCGTCCACAAAAGGATGGGAGGAAAAATGTTATCGCTTTCTACATTTCCCTGTTCATGCAGTAAAACTGCCGCATAGAGTATGACGTTTTAATTTTTTACTTCTTTCTTACTAACTGCATTCGCGAATTTTGCAGACGTTATTGGCATATACCAATGAATATTTCAGTGATATTATATCATTACATTACCCATAGTTCAGGAGATATGATGTCATAAACACCGAGATGCGTTACAATCTGTCGCACCATGTATGACATTTAAATTTATCAGTTCTTTACTACGAACTCTATTCACAACACATTTCGCAGACAGTATCCGTATATATCACTTGATGTTCCTGCAAAATGATATCATTGTACGATACGTAGTCAGGAGAAACAACGTCATAAACATTGAGCAGCGTGAAATTGGAACTTTAAGCGAAATTCGTTAGCGATATATGTGAAATATGTGTATAGTTACATGTGAAATATGTTTGAAATGTTTATTCAAATGTTCAAAATGTGTGTGAAACCTTATGGGACTTAACTGCTAAGGTCATCAGTCCCTAAGCCTACACAATACTTAACCTAAATTATCCTAAGGACAAACACACACACCCATGTCCGAGGGAGGACTCGAACCTCAACCGGGATCAGCCCCACAGTCTACAACTGCACCGCCTGAGACCGCTCGGCTAATCCCGCGTGGCGAAATGTTTGTTATCTTGAAAAGTGTACTGTAGGGGTAAGAACCACGATCCTCCTTTTGTGGTTCGAGTGATAACATGCAGAAAGAAGGGCGGAGGAGGCGATGGACAGGCAGAAAAAGGGTAAGGAGGAAGTGGACAGTAAAGGGGGAGAGTAGGAAAAGGACAGGGAGAGGATGGAGGAGGAGAGAAATAGCGAGAGGGGGGAGGAGGAGTTGGACAGGAAGAGTTCGAAAGAGAGAGAGGGGTGAGGAGGAGACAGACAGAGAGTGGGGGCAGGAGGAGATGGACAGAGAGTTCTGCGTGGACAAGGAACATGGAGCGGGGGAAAAGGGGCAATGTTCTGAGAGGGGGTGGGGGAAGAAAGAGGTAGACAGAGGGAGGCCCCTGGAGGAGATGGTCTAATAGAAGATTATAATAAATACATGCGTGGGTGTTTTTTATAAATAACTGTTTAATCGCGGGTAACACCGTGGAACACAGTTCGTTTTTCCATACTTAATACCGCTGCGACCAGAGACAATATCATCTTCTCATCAGTACTTTTAACTCACTTGAGTGGAAACACTGTTACAAGACGTTCCAAACCCTTAGATTAAATTTATACTTACTGTAATGGATCTTAAATTGAATATTCTGAGATGAGGAATGAATCGCTAGAAGTGAATGTAATTACAATGAAATGAACACCCTTAGCTGCTTACAGGCGTTGAAATACGTCAACAGGGACAGATGAAAATGTGTGCCCCGCCCGGAACTCGAACCCGGGATCTCCTGCTTACATGGGAGACGCTGTATCCATCTGAGCCACCGAGGACACAGAGGATAGCGTGACTGCAGGGATTTATGGCTGGCACGCCTCCCGCGAAACCCACTTTCTCAACGTATTGTCCCGCACTACATTTGTAGTGCCCCCGCCCATTATACTCAATACTTGCAGCGCGTTGCCGATTCCCGTTAGAGTTCGGGCACTGTTTGTGCATCCGCACAGAAGAAGAAGATGGTCAAGTGGCCGGTGAGCCTTAACTATATATATACTAAGATGGTATCTTAGTATGGTATGTCCGAAAGAACAGATACCATCTTAGTATATATATAGAAGTGAATGTTTCAGGCAATGATGTTTTAAATGACCAAAGCCTGTGACTCACCTATGCATAAGCTGCTTATGTGTCACAACAAACAACAATTACCTGTCATTCTAGACGATGAAAAGGCTGTACTTCTGGTCGTGCAGTGGATGTTTAAATGGCTCTGAGCACTATGGGACTTAACTTCTGAGGTCATCAGTCTCCTAGAACTTAGAACTACTTAAACCTAACTAACCTAAGGACATCACACACATCCATGCCCGAGGCAGGATTCGAATCTGCGACCGTAGCGGTCACGCGGTTCCAAACTGACGCGCTTAGAACCGCACGGCCACACCGGCCGGCGCAGTGGATGTAGTTTCCACATGACGGTGCCCCATTATAACCCTATATTAACAGATGCCCCCATTACTGGTGGTCTTGTGCCGTGGTATGCACGTTTGCCGTAAGTCATACTGATGGATTTAGGCAGGCTACTTCGTATAAGGTCATCGGTGCTGTAAAACAGTAGACTCTGAACAGCATTTGTTTGGTACAGTTTTTGCTGCCTGCCTCATTGTACAACAGACAATTCAAATCTGATGAATTTCGGCAAATTGGTTTGCACATGGCCGTAGCACACTGAATATTCGCTATGGGCTAGGTTATTTTTACAGGATGTAAATTGCCAGTGTCAATACAGAACATAATAACTATTTCCGACCGCTGGTTGCTTCTTCTAGAGTTCTCATTTGGACACCCTGTACAGAGGGCTTCGGAAATATGTAACGTTACAGCTAAGGTGGCTCACCACGCATACCGCTTTTGCAATTGTACATTTCCGATGCTGCATTTGGAGGTACGAATGACATCAACGACGCCAACGCTTCGCCCACGTGTCGTGCGATTAAATTCGCAGTCTGCTTGGCAAAGGTCCAATCTAGGCTGTAGTGTCATAGGGCTATATCATAAACCTATACGAATATGACTTGGCACGGCGCCAGGGCGCTATTATAGAAAAGCGTTCGCCGGCCCAGACGGGCGGCGACAGCGCGAGGCCAACTCGTCGCAAACCGCAGCGCCAGGCGCATCCTCGGTCAGCGGCGGCCGACGTGCGATACCCAAACCGCAACAGCGGCGCCACGCCACGTGCGCATCGTGAACGGCATGCGGAACGCGCGCCCACCGCTGCCGCTGAAAAAAGCCGAAAAGAGAGCGAAAAATGTACGGCGCTCCGGAAATCCCGCTGTATGGTGGAGAGCCCGGGGCCACTTGGTCGCTTGTCGGCTGAAGTTGGTCGCCCATTGTGGCGCCACAATGCCGCCATGTTCCCGGCGAACGCCTGTGCGGCTTTCAGCCGGCTGTCTGTATTGCTGCGCGCCGCGCTTCCTTCCCGGGCCTCGTATGTCGTCCTGCCGGGCGCCGTTTCATCGCTTCCTTTCCTTCTAACGCGCCGAGCCGTTCAATATCTTCCTGCTATAACTAAGAAAGCCTTCCCTTCCGCAACTTCCTTTTTTATAGTAAGCGGTTTAATAAACAATACTAGCCCGATATTGTTTCCTTTTTCGCTTTATTGCGACGAATATAAATACACGAAACGGACTTACGAAATCACTCGATAATAGGACGTAGGAAGGCAGGGGGAAATGCGAGAAACGTTGGTCCTGTTCAGTAATCAGTGAATACGAAAACACTGAAGAATTACGCGTACTATTTGTTGACAAAAAAGGTCTCCACAGTCTTAATGGTGACTGTTTTGCAGACTCACCGTAATTCAAAAATCAATCCTAAATATGTACATAGAATACCATATTCCAGATCAAAATCAAATGGTTTTATTTAAGATGGCTATAGTTCCACTCTGTTATTAAATAGAGAGACTCTCCGCCACCAGTTTTGTACACTCTGTTGATAGAAACAGTGATCCAACGTAGAAGTCATCTAGACGAGGGAACAAACTTAAAAAAATAAAATTCCAGTATGGATTTCTCTGATGATATTGTTCTTCTATGAGACACTAAGAGAGAAATTATAGCTCTCACTCTGAACTCCTCAGAGGAAAGTCAAGACAGTTAAACGTGTTGTCTTGTTCTTCCAAAGATTACGACAGATTGAAAGCCCAAACTCTGATACGTAATAAACGCAATTAGCTTAAATATTTAGGACCTTTCTTCAGCACAGTAAATGACGTAAAAAATGAACTGAAAATTCTAATTAAATTCTTCAAGAAAATGTATTACGTTCTGTCAGATGTCTTAAAGGAAAGCCAGAATTGGAATCTACAAGTAACCTACACAAGCAGTTATAACATATTAACACAAAACAAGTACTCTTACGATAAAGGATGAAGAATCTTTCAGGATATCGAGAGGAAACACACTGTAAAATTTTTGGAGCAGCGAAGCATGTTATCAGTGGAATTTGCGAATCAGAGAAAGATATGGAACTATTTGGCTTATTTAAGGAACGGAACTTCAATTAGTCCTGTAGTCTAAAAGATGAGTAGTATTGGTAGTGCAATTAGATAAAAAACTGCAGATTAATTCAAGACTGTGGTAGTACGATTTCCCAGAAGAATAATGAGCGTCAGGATGGTTTTGCATAGCCCCTTTCACAGAGGCAATAAAGTTGACTGAAACAAACTATGCTGTAGCAGCAGAAATAAACTCGGCACCAGAAAGCAATTGAATAAAACGACTATATGTCCCCAAAGTAAATCTGAAAATGCTCGAAATCCTACCGCTTTAACGCTTTAGTTTGGTCCAAAGACGAATACTACACCATTGGCACCATTGGATTGAAGAAAGAAAAATACTTTGACGATACGAAAATACAACAAACCAAAGTTTGATGTGAAAGGTTTCCCTCAAGGAAAGGACATTTTCGCTATAAAACCTGAAACATTCCGATAAAAGTTAATAATGATATCTGAAGCTGTTGTGATGCTCTACGATAAATCGTAGGGGAAGTACTGTTTCACGTGTTCCTTCATTTTTCCGGGAAACCGAAAGTGATCCTCGCTGCAGTTAGTTTTGGTCAGTTTCTGCTATCTTCTATAAATAGTTCGTGTTAAATATTAGCAAACATGACCTTTTAAACTGATATTTCGGTACGATTTACACCTGTCAGCTTCTGTCTTTTTGTGAAATGGAACTACTACAATCTCCTTTAAGCTGGGAGGTTTGTTGCCTGCCTCATACATTCTGCGTATTTGGTGGAATTCTATTGTCATGGTTCGTTTGCATGAATGTCGTAATAATATCCACAGAATGTCGTCTACGACGTGTTTCTTAACCCTTATTTTTGAAGTGCGGCCTCCAATACTGATCGGAAATTCCAAAGTTTTATGTTGGTACCTTTTTTGTGTTTGCTCCCTCCCCCCCCCCCCCCCCTAACTTCTGTCTACATTGTGCACTAACGTCGTTGAGATTTTAGTCATCTCCAACTGTCGCAAAGTGAGAACTGAAGCATTCAGTGTTGCCAAGTCAATTTTTTTAGAGCTAACTCGGGCTTCTGTTTCATACCATTTAGCTTTCACATGAGTGATTTAGCTGGCGTCCGGATGTGTGGCTTTTTTCACAGTTATTTGGCTTCTTTTCTAGATCTGCATTGAACTAGGCGTTCAAAACAAGCTTCAATATTCCATGAAATTGTGTTATTGGACTGATTTAAAAGGCACAAAAAACAAACTAAAGCTGTGTTGAATTGTCTTCTCGGTTCGTCACCTTACACATACTTAACTGGAAACGCTGTTGCAGTATTGCTAACATCAAAAAACCTAGTAATGAAGGTAGCTGTTCTAAGGGAAACAGCATTTGATTTATGCAGTATGAATCAGAAGCCATATTCTTCATAGTTGCAGTAACTAATGTGCTAACGACCAGCCTGAGAAGAGGAACTGCGCACTTCTATTCAGTGCAGTAGTTTGTTACTGTGGAGTTTGTCCTGTAAGTACTTAGGAGAAACATTATTTATATTTTTCTCGTAAAAAAAGAAAGTTATGTGAAAGAAACTGATATGAAGATGTTTAGTTAAATACATTTTTGCCTTAAAATATCGAAGTTTTAAAAATGGGCTTATATATATTCATAAAAATAAAATCTCAGATTGTTATGTCTGCATTGGAAGTACAAGTGCATCCATAAATCATTTCTCTGACGAGATGCACGAGGCACGCCTCTAAATGTTTATTCTTTTGCACTTTCTGGAAGTGTTACATTTCTGAGTGTCTATACATTTTCTCTCTGGCTATTAAAGCCATTAAAATTAAACGTTGTACACGCATGATGGAAAATCCTTTGGAACAATTACCTCCTGCAGTTGTTTTAAGCTGAATTACATACCTGATATGAGTAAACGTGAGTAAATTATTTTCAAGCACTTGATTCCAGAGAGGAAAAAGCCGTCAAAAAATATCAGCATTGACGAAACTTTGGGTTTTCTGTGTGACATTTGAACCATTTTTCTTCATAATGCTGGACTTATCTAACAGTATCTACATTACTGCATATTCTTATACATCCCTCTCCCTCTTAAATACCTTACATAGAAAAATATTGCAAAAATAAAACTACACAGTTATATACTTTGTTTTATTTTAGCTTTTCTCTGAGGCATTGTTAGCTCCTGCCGTCGGAGACTCACCACTCATGCTACGTTCTGTCGAGTGGAGGTAAGCCCTTGCGTAGCAGCGATCGTCTAAGGGCTCACAACTTCTATTCTGTAATACAGTCGTGGCTAAATGACATAACTGATGTTAGCGAGTGTGAGACACTTCTGCATGTAGGTATGTGGTGATAATTCAGATTGTGAAGTTTCAGGTGATGAAAGGGAAGATGTAGCAATAAGAAATGTTCATGTCAGGTTTATTAGAAAAAAAAGGAGTTCAAGTGTTCTTGTGAACCTTTTATTACAAGACGCAGGACGCAAAAACACAATATTGTTCTTCATTTTCAAGGTATAAAGGGTCGAAGCACGTACACGAGGAAATTCAGTTGAACCTGAGGTTGTTTGGAACCGTTTTCCCTCCAGAAGAAATGCTCCAAGAAATAATATCTTGGATCCACGTGAAAATGTGAACTGAAAGGCAAAAATATACAGTTACACTGTGACTGATATGCACTGCACAGACATTACACACTCGGCGCTTTGTTGGGACTTTCTGTATTCTACAGCATTCAAGTAGGGTCAAGAGAGCAGTAGGGCAATTTTTGCAGCAGATGGTTGTGGTAGAGATATTTGTCGAGGTGTCATGAGCGAACATCGATACAGAATACTTTTTTCAATGCTACACTTTGACAATGCCGCTACCACAGAAGAGAGGAAGAAAACCGATACTTCGCCTGCAATTTTGGAACTATATTCCTTGTTCGTGCATAATTTCCAAATTTTGAATACTACTGGTACCTCTGCATGCGTTGATGAGATGCTCATAACCTTTCGTTGTCGGTGCAAGTTCATATTATATGTGCTTAAAAAGCCTGGCAAATACCCCATATAACTGACGTGTGTTTCAGATGACAGACTGGATATTTTCTGAACGCATGTGTCTATGCTGGTGAAGATTCAGATGGAGAAACGCTTTCAGAAGAAGAACGAGAGTTCTCAAAACCAACACAATCACTAATATGCCTATCGAAGCCTATCTGTGGAACAGACAGGAACACCACAGGGGATAATTGATTTTTTCCTGTAGAGCTTGCGGATATCATGAAGACCAAGGGACTGACTTACGTTGGGACAATGAGGCAAAATAAGAGAGAGATACCAAGTGAATTCCTCCCCAATAAATCCAGAGAAGTAGGTTCCTGTTTTTTAGGATTTAGAAAAACAAGACTGTAGACTTGAATTAGCTGAAAAAGTAACAAGGCTGTGATTATTTTGTCATCTATTCGTCATGAGGTACCTGTTGACATCACCAGTCAGAGATCGGAAATGATAGAATATTACAACCTCACCAAGGAAGGGGTAGATTCTCTGGATGAGAAATGCGCCGGGTACGGAAGTGGTCCACTTACTAGACGATGGTCTATGGCAATGTTTTACCAGTTTCTAGACATTAGTGCTTTCATTTCATATATACATCACATCTCCTTCATGCACAGTCCATAGACAAACAGAGTTGATTAGCAGAAGAATTGGCCAACATTCTCTTAAACAGAGCTACAAAACAGATTCAATGGCACGAAAATAAATCGTGAACTCCGTCCGTGTATTCTAAATGTCCTGGGGGTATCATGAGAGCCGGTTGCTTACATACTAGAAGAAAAAGTTGAAAAGAAAAAACCACTGCTCCTTGTGCGAACCTCATTAGAAGCGGAACACACCGTATGTTTCTTTTCTGTGTAAAATTCCAGTGTGTCTTGAATGCAAAAGAATCTGCGCAAACAGTGTCCAAAACAGTTGTAAACGCGAAGAGTTTTCCTTGTTTCAAAAATATGTATTCTTTTGGTCACAGAACAATAGTATGTTTTCTCTGAACTGTCTGCCACATGGATTGATAAATGGATTTTCATGTTTTCTTTATAAGAGAATGATAGCTGTGAATATAATAAACATGTCTTTTTGTTCTTTACAAAACATCGCTCTTGCATGTCACTGGTAACAAATATTTGTAGTATTGTAGAAATGTAAAAAAAGGGGTTACATTATCATACATCCAGTTTTTAATGGTCCAATTGCACAAATTCATCTCTAAATATGCAAGCAGCTACTTAATAGTTTTATTGATCCACTTAGTACGAAGGTATGAATCTATATGAGTAATTTTCTCCTAATTTATTAAGCTGAAATAAGGAAGTCGCATACATAGAGCTGTTGTTAGTCACTAAATACTAATCTGTATAATCAAGATATCAGATTTGAGGTTTCTATAAATCAGAGAAAAAAGGAAAAAAATATAGCAAAGTGGCTCGGTAGACCGTACAGGCCATGTCACAGTATAAGTGCCTCACAAATTAAAGGGTTATATCGACTTTGGTCTTTCTGCGTTGTGTCATGTTACTCTCTCTGTTTGGCATCCCCCATCTCGTGTTCACTCAACTCATTTCCTCTTCCCTTTCCTTAATATCGCGTTTAAGTATAGCTCTTCTATATATTCCTTCGAGTTTTCATCTTAACCTTTTTTTACGTAGTACTGTCTTTCCATCTGAGCCCTTGATAGTTGCTTCTCCTCCTCGATACCTTTCTTTAATTTTCCTATTTTTGGTATCTATTTTTCCCATAGTCATGATTTCTTCTACAGATTCTAAATGCATAAAAATCCATGTGCAGCTTTCAATATTAATACCAATGTACTAGTTATTCACGGAGAAACTGCGCCTTAATTGATGCTTTTCGATCCCTGGGGCGATGTATGTCCCTCTTATCAGTAGATATGGCCTTTTGATGTTAACTTCAGTTAATTCTAATCTAATGTTCTAGCCTACCTAACTCAAGCAACCACGGCGTCCTTTGTTGCTGTTGGCACAGAGGTGGGATGGCCCCTCTAATTACGCAAACTTCACATGTTTGGTAATAGGGTACGCTCTATAATCTGTACTGCTCTCAACCTGTTCGAGAAGGAAGGTTTCAATTATGTGCCTTAATCTGACCCATTTCACCACATTTGCGTACACCTTCCTCTCTGAAGTTCAAGGGATCGTTTGCAAAAAAAAAATTCTCCGAAATATCGGAATAATTGCTTGATGTGAATGAAACAACTATAAACTATAATTATGTAATGCCGAATATTAAATACTAATCCGTAAATATTAAAAACTTTGCTTGCCCGTACCTGAGAAGTGTGGCCGTCCATCTCTGTTCAAAGTTGTGAACATCTAGCTAGCTCTTAGAGCACACTTTAGACTGTTGAATACTTAGTATTTATGCAAGCGCAGAATTTTTCTGTTTCACAAACCCTGCCGTTTCGCTTTCCGAGGCGCACATTTTCTGAAATAGCACATACCGGTAGTAGTTGACAAGAAACACAATGATGTTATCGTCATTATCTACGTTTCTGTGTTGCATGCGGAAAAAGTAATCGTGTCTCTCCATAACCGTGACATTAAGTAATCAAATTAGTCGAGGACCATGAGAAAGAGCAGCACTGTGTTTATTACAGAAAATCAAATTCTTAGAATCGGTATAACGTGTTAGGGAAATGTGTCATATAATGCAGTGTTTTCTAGCTATAAGAATGAACAGGAAATCGGCAACGTATTTAGGAATGCAGTATCACTTGAAGTTATTTGGAACATTAAAGCATGAATGGGCTAATATCGATTTGAATCATGATCTTGCCAACTACGAGTCAACTGACGTGTTCCATCTTACGTGGTTCATCCCATAAACAACTTGGCATATTTCTGGCATCAAAAAAGCACTTAGATGAGAGATTCTGTACTAATATGAGAAATCAACATGTGAAGAACACTGAACATAAATGTTGAAATAAATGATAAAATAGACAGACCAGTATCAATAATAACAAAATGGATACTACAAGAATGTACCAAGCATCTACAGAATTTCCGTGTTGTTGATAAGACAATACCATGTCGTATTAGTGTTTGTGTAATGCTCGCCATCGTTGTATAGCGAACGTAGTAATACTACTATTTTTTGTTTTTTTACCGATTAGCACTACGCTCGTAATCATCAGGCTTCTCATACCCTGAACTGAAAAACGTCATTAACCTCTAAATAAGTGATGCAACTACTGTCTCTCTTAAGTAAAACTATCATTTTTCATAGAGCATGCCATCTGCTGTCATTTCTCGCGGCAAAGGGAAATGATTGAACTGCAATACTACTTACCGTAGTTCTGAAAGTGTGACACTGCTAGTGTTGGCGGTTACGTAAGTGCTTGAGTGTGTAAATCGAAATTTCTCACAGTGGAAAACCGGCAGGTTTTGTAACCAGCGAGACGTTAACAGTTTCCAACGACAAAACAATCTGTTTTACCATGCCGTTAAATTATCAAGCACCAGATACAAAATATGAAAATAATGACAGGCATATTACACCCGAAAATATCGTCGTTCAGGTGCTGCTTGTTCCTTGGAAGATTCTTAAGGGACAACAAAAGTGAAATACCTGATACAGTCTTACGAAAATGACACAGATGGGAAAAAGTAAGTAAAAGTTCATTATTTCATATGTAGTCGCCATAACGGTTAATACATTTAACCCACTGTGGGACACGATAGCACAGATGAATTTTTGCGGTTGATTGCTGGCCCATGAATGTACAAAGGCGTGCGCCTCTTCGTCAGAGGCAGATTGTCGTTCATAATGTCTTTCTTCCGGGCTCCACTAAATGGAATTCACTGGCCCAATGTGGCCAGGATTCTTTCGAGTACACTGCATAAATTTGGCTAGGAAGCTCTTCCACATCCCCTACATAGTCCCGATCACTTCCCATGCGACTTCCATATTTTTAGAGTTCTGAAGAAAGACATTCGTGTTACTTTAGGGCGAAGAGGTGCACGACTGGGTACAATAGTGGTTCCGCAGACAACTGTAAATATTTTTCCATGAAGGCGTTGACCGGCTTATCTCACAGTCAGAAGGAGCGATTGCTTTTGAAATGATAAACATTTCACTTGCTGTCTCGTTTACATGTGACTACCCTTTATAGTTATTAGCAATGGGATCTTTCTTCTGTTACTGTCATGCATTAAACATAAGCTATTTGCCTAAAATTAAAACAAAGTAGTGAAACTAGCCAATCGTATGGATAACTGAAGTAACGGTAAAAATAACTGTGAAGACAGCATGCGGATGTCGCAAATGCCGTGTGCCTTCTTAGGATGTAGTACACGTTATTTTGACAAAGTATGTTATTTTTTCCGTATTTCAACTGACAACGTGCCTTACGATTTACGAATCCAGTATCACAATACTGCATTCAGTTCAGTCAGTTACTAAACTAAAGTAAATACTTAAATAATCGGAGCACAGTATATGTATCACTAATTGGTAAATTATATATCTCACGTTTCTGGCTACAACAAGTGTCTGTTGCGTAGTAACTGGTTCAGAGAGGTGAGAGTGACGAAATAGGGGGAAGGGTTTTCAGCTTGCAGTATTGCTTGTGTATTACTAATTATGACAGAAATGAGCACATCTGAAAACTGGTGCTAATTACTAGGGAGATGCGTAACAGGACTGAGAGTCTATTTGGTTTTATTGCGTCAACGTTCTAATTAACTGGGAAAATTTACAGCAAATATATTCTCTCTGTCAGTTTCACAGCTGCCTGTAATTTTGGATTGCCAAGAGAATGCCGCTCTTACGGATCCTCGTAAGAATAAACTACCGCCCTTGGCAGAATGAATGCGGTGCAACAATGCATCTAGTCCGACGACTTTTCACTAATTTCATCATTGGCATGTGCAACTGATACCGTACACAGTCATATTCATTAATTACTACTGAGAACTTTCATGGTGTTGTTGTACATCTGCTTTTTCCTTTGATAACTTTTGAAAGGTTGGAAAATAAATATTAGACTTCCTTCATTGTTTTTGGTTCCGAAATTGTGAATCGAAAAGGTATCACAATAACGACGGTATCTCGCTATAGTGATGAACAATGAGGGATCGCCCATCATGAGCGACGTCTGAAACGTTAACAGAATGACTAGAGGAACCATAATATTTCGAACAAAACTCTGTTACTTCCATTCAGTTTAATTTTTCCCGTTGTCAAAACGAATTCGTGAAAATTAAATGTGTCACACTGAAAGTAAAAGAACAGTGTTTTAGAATGTTGTGAACAATCTTGTATCAATTCTTCATTGTGTTTGTAGTCGATTATGTTCAACACCGAAATAATTTAGCATGTGTTATCGTCCCACGTATGATGTGACATGTTCTCCTTCAAAGGAATTCTGTCACAGCAATAACGACTATTACACTTATTTACCCACGTGAAACGTGAGAAATAGCGAAATGATTTCTAACAAAACATTCGTACGAGATATGCGAAAACATATGAAGTAAAGTTTATACTAAACGTCCGCTATTGCATACCATCACGCCTTTTCTCCAATACTTGCTGTTTATTTAATATAGAAAAAATATCAAAATAAGAGTTCAAAATTAAAATTACGAAATGTAGTATATTACAGTAAATAATGTTATAGAATTTTCTTCTTATCGGGTATTTGAAAGGCGACGTGTGTCCTTTGCACCATATGTTGTTTCACATAGATTTCTTGGACAACCAGTTATCATTGGAGGCGTATTGAGGACATTTCTGTGTCTATTAACTGCAGGTTCTTGCTTCTCGGTTGAGTTTCTGGATTAGTGAGGCTTATTTCCATACCTTCTGTTACTTTACTAGCACCTTATTTACTGATGACACACAATACAAGTTTTTCCTTTAAACAGTAATGATTTGACAGTTTTTTGGGGATAGTGTTTTGTTTCTGACTTTATCAGAATTTTTGGACTGAAATAACTTTCGGAGCCTCTACTAAGCAGTACAGTGCTTTGCCAGACCCCTTTCCACGTATTATTTTTCTCATCACACGTGAACTTTTGGGTTAGTTTGTGTTGTAGGCAGCATAGCTTGCAGACACACTGTAGCTTAGCCTGACTGTGTGAAGTCTTTTGTTGGTAGCCAATACATTTCTGAATATTTTGTTCCACTTTGCCTCGACTTCCGATGTATGAATAGAGTTGATTATGTTCCTGTGGTGTCACCGCCAGACACACTTGCTAGGTGGTAGCCTTTAAATCGACCGCGGTCCGTTAGTATACGTCGGACCCGCGTGTCGCCACTATCAGAGATTGCAGACCGAGCGCCGCCACACGGCAGGTCTAGAGAGACTTCCTAGCACTCGCCCCAGTTGTTCAGCCGACTTTGCTAGCGATGGTTCAGTGACAAATTACGCTCTCATTTGCCGAGACGATAGTTAGCATAGCCTTCAGCTACGTCATTTGCTACGACCTAGCAAAGCGCCATTACCAGTTACTATTGATACTGTAAAACATGTACCGTCAAGAGCGATGTTCATCATTTACAGATTAAAGTTAAGTATTCCAACAGGTACGTCCTTTTTTGCTAAAGTCTAACCTCCTTGTCCTGTTACAGACCTCACGCCAGCCTGCGTGAGATAAAACGCGTGTCTTTCGGCTTCCTCTCATAGTGGGTTGGCTCTCTTGCCAATCCACAACAGTTCCTCTGTGTTCATGTCGAGTTAGCATTCTTCAGTTTCCTCTCTACTCTTTCCATATTTCACTCGTTATCTCATTTTTTATCGAGTTTTATTTCCTGAAGGTTAGTTTTTTACGTATTTTCCATGAAAATTCTTTTACATGTATCAGTTAGAAACGCTTTTCTTTCATGTTAAAGAAGAGTTGTTGGTGACTTTACCATAATGTCTGTCGACTATAGACGTAAAATTTTTGCTATTATTTTGGGCAAAGGCAATAAATAGTATAACGTACAAGTAGTGGACCTTATCAGTATAAATACACTGACGGGAAAAAAGTGGAACTTCTAAAAGTAATTAACGTACACTAACGAAACTTCAGTAATACATTTGTCTAGGTAACACATTTAAGGGATTAGTATTGCAAGATAACAGCTTAATATAAACACGAAATACGCTATTGCAAATGTGATATGTCGGTGCATGAATAACCGGAGTAGCCGCAAGAATGTTGAATGCAAGCGTCCATTTTTTGTATGGAATTCCTTGGCTATTACACATGGTCGGTCAGCACAGAAAACGGTTAATGCTGGTTGTGGATGATGCTGGAGTTGTTGTCGGATGACGTCCCCTATGTGCTCGAATGAAGACAAATCTGATGATCAAACCAGGCCATGGCAACGTGTCGACACTTCGTAGAGAATGTTGGGTTCCGGGAGCGGTATGTGGGCGAGCGTTATCCTTGTAGAAAACACCCCACGGAATGCTCTTCATGAATGGCAGCAAAACAGGTCGAATCACCACACTGACGTACAAAATTATAGTCAGGGAGCGTGAGATGGTCACGAGAGTGCTTCAGTTGTCATACGAAATCGCTCCCCAGACCATAACTGCAGTCCAGTGTGCCCAGCACCCAGGTTGGTTGCAGGCCCTCAACTAGTCGCCTTCTAAGCAACACATGACAATCACGGGCACTGAGCAGAACCTGCCTTAATCAGAAAACACAACAGGCCTCCCACTGCCGTCCAGTGTGCTCTCTATTGCCACGACTGAAGTCGCAAATGGCTGCGGTTGGGGGTCAGGCTCAAGATATCTACATCTACATCTACATCCACACTGCGCAAGCCACCGGACGGTGTGTGGCGGAGGGTACCTCGAGTACCTCTATCGGTTTTCCCTTCTATTCCAGTCTCGTATCGTTCGTGGAAAGAAGGATTGTCGGTATGTCACTGTGTGGGCTCTAATCTCTCTGATTTTATCCTTATGGTCTCTTCGCGAGATATACGTAGGAGGGAGGAATATAATACTTGACTCCTCGGTGAAGGTATGTTCTCGAAACTTCAACAAAAGCCCGTACCGAGCTACTGAGCGTCTCTCCTGCTGTGTCTTCCACTGGAGTTTATCTATCATCTCCGTAACGCTTTCGCGATTACTAAATGATCCTGTAACGAAGCGCGCTGCTCTCCGTTGGATCTTCTCTATCTCCTCTATGAACCCTATCTGGTACGGATCCCACACTGCTGAGCAGTATTCAAGCAGTGGGCGAACAAGCGTAGTGTAACCTACTTCCTTTGTTTTCGGATTGCATTTCCTTAGGATTCTTCCAATGAATCTCAGTCTCGCATCTGCTTTACCGACGATCAGCTTTATATGATCATTCAATTTTAAATCACTCCTAATGCGTACTCCCAGATAATCTATCGAATTAACTGCTTACAGTTGGTGAGCTACTATATTGTAGCTAAATGATAAGGGATCTTTCTTTCTATGTATTCGCAGCACATTAGACTTGTCTACATTGAGATTCAATTGCCATTCCCTGCACCATGCGTCAATTCGCTGCAGATCCTCCTGCATTTCAGTACAATTTTCCATTGTTACAACCTCTCAATATACCACAGCATCATCCGCAAAAAGCCTCAGTGAACTTCCGATGTCATCCATAAGGTCATTTATGTATATTGTGAATAGCAACGGTCCTACGACACTCCCCTGCGGCACACCTGAAATCACTCTTACTTCGGAAGACTTCTCTCCATTGAGAATGACATGCTGCGTTTTGTTATCTAGGAACTCTTCAATCCAATCACACAATTGGTCTGATAGTTCATATGCTCTTACTTTCTTCATTAAACGACTGTGGGGAACTGTATCGAACACCTTGCGAAAGTCAAGAAACACGACATCTATATGGGAACCCGTGTCTATGGCGCGAGCTGGGTTTCACACGATCGTCTTTTTCGAAACCCATGCTGATTCCGACAGAGTAGGTTTCTAGTCTCTAGAAAAGTCATTATACTCGAACATAATTCGTGTTCCAAAATTCTACAACTGATAGACATTAGAGATGTAGGTCTATAGTTCTGCACATCTGTTCGACGTCCCTTCTTGAAAACGGGAATGACCTGTGCCCTTTTCCAATCCTTTGGAACGCTACGCTCTTCTAGAGACCTACGGTACACCGCTGCAAGAAAGGGGGCAAGTTCCTTCGCGTACTCTGTGTAAAATCGAACTGGTTTCCCATCAGGTCCAGCGGCCTTTCCTCTTTTCAGCGATTTTAATTGTTTCTCTATCCCTCTGTCGTCTATTTTGATATCTACCATTTTGTCATCTGTGCGACAGTCTAGAGAAGGAACTACAGTGCAGTCTTCCTCTGTGAAACAGCTTTGGAAAAAGACATTTAGTATTTCGGCCTTTAGTCTGTCATCCTCTGTTTCAGTACCATTTTGGTCACAGAGTGTCTGGACATTTTGTTTTGATCCACCTACCGCTTTGCCATAAGACCAAAATTTCTTAGGATTTTCTGCCATGTCAGTACATAGAACTTTACTTTCGAATTCATTGAACGCCTCTCGCATAGCCCTCCTCACACTAAATTTCTCGTTGCGTAATTTTTGTTTGTCTGCAAGGCTTTGGTTATGATTTTGTTTGCTGTGAAATTCCCTTTGCTTCCGCAGCAGTTTTCTAACTCGGTTGTTGAACCACGGTGGCTCTTTTCCATCTCTTACGATCTTGCTTGGCACATACTCACCCTTGAAGTAACCGATTTGTAACAGTTTGTTGTTTCATTGTGGGACCAAATCCTGCTCCAATTGCGGCAGCAGATGCAGTACGATAAGCCAGAGCCATGCACCGCACACGATGGTCTTCCTTCTGGGTTCTGCCCCGTGGCCTTTCGGAACCGGGCTTCTTACGTTCTCGTGATCACCGCTGCCTGCAATCATGTGGAGTTCCTATATGTAATTATTAGTAATGTGACTGAGCTGTTGGTTTTCAGTAGAATAAATAAGCTAGATTTAACTTCTTGAGTTCCAGTATCGCAGAGAGAATATGCAGCTTATCGTAGCCTTATTACATGACCTCATTCATATTCAGTGAGTTGTTGAGAATGGTCTCATTGTCACCTTAAAGGCATTCTTGACTAACATCAACTCATCACCACGTCCAATCTCAAAGGCAACTAACGCTCACAACGATCACAGCGTGTATTTAAAACTATCATGATTTGCGTCCTCATAAGGGCGATACTAGTACCATTCTTATGCAGTTGACGTAAAATCTGAATACACATCATGTTTCGGATGTAGAAACACGCCTATCAAGTTTCGTTTATGTCCCGCAACTCCTTCTTGGTGTTGCGACTTTTTTTCCGTCAATGTATATTTATGAGTGTAGTTCTCCCAATTACATCAATAACTAATCTGTTCTCTGTTACGGCTTGTCAGGGCATGCCGGGGAACCGGAAATATCGGGGCAAGTATCTGCCCGGTACTCCAGCAGACTGCTCATGGCTAGAACGTTAATCTACACTCCTGGAAATTGAAATAAGAACACCGTGAATTCATTGTCCCAGGAAGGGGAAACTTTATTGACACATTCCTGGGGTCAGATACATCACATGATCACACTGACAGAACCACAGGCACATAGACACAGGCAACAGAGCATGCACAATGTCGGCACTAGTACAGTGTATATCCACCTTTCGCAGCAATGCAGGCTGCTATTCTCCCATGGAGACGATCGTAGAGATGCTGGATGTAGTCCTGTGGAACGGCTTGCCATGCCATTTCCACCTGGCGCCTCAGTTGGACCAGCGTTCGTGCTGGACGTGCAGACCGCGTGAGACGACGCTTCATTCAGTCCCAAAGATGCTCAATGGGGGACAGATCCGGAGATCTTGCTGGCCACGGTAGTTGACTTACACCTTCTAGAGCACGTTGGGTGGCACGGGATACATGCGGACGTGCATTGTCCTGTTGGAACAGCAAGTTCCCTTGCCGGTCTAGGAATGGTAGAACGATGGGTTCGATGACGGTTTGGATGTACCGTGCACTATTCAGTGTCCCCTCGACGATCACCAGTGGTGTACGGCCAGTGTAGGAGATCGCTCCCCACACCATGATGCCGGGTGTTGGCCCTGTGTGCCTCGGTCGTATGCAGTCCTGATTGTGGCGCTCACCTGCACGGCGCCAAACACGCATACGACCATCATTGGCACCAAGGCAGAAGCGACTCTCATCGCTGAAGACGACACGTCTCCATTCGTCCCTCCATTCACGCCTGTCGCGACACCACTGGAAGCGGGCTGCACGATGTTGGGGCGTGAGCGGAAGACGGCCTAACGGTGTGCGGGACCGTAGCACAGCTTCATGGAGACGGTTGCGAATGGTCCTCGCCGATACCCCAGGAGCAACAGTGTCCGTAATTTGCTGGGAAGTGGCGGTGCGGTCCCCTACGGCACTGCGTAGGATCCTACGGTCTTGGCGTGCTTCCGTGCGTCGCTGCGGTCCGGTCCCAGATCGACGGGCACGTGCACCTTCCGCCGACCACTGGCGACAACATCGATGTACTGTGGAGACCTCACGCCCCACGTGTTGAGCAATTCGGCGGTACGTCCACCCGGCCTCCCGGATGCCCACTATACGCCCTCGCTCAAAGTCCGTCAACTGCACATACGGTTCACGTCCACGCTGTCGCGGCATGCTACCAGTGTTAAAGACTGCGATGGAGCTCCGTATGCCACGGCAAACTGGCTGACACTGACGGCGGCGGTGCGCAAATGCTGCGCAGCTAGCGCCATTCGACGGCCAACACCGCGGTTCCTGGTGTGACCGCTGTGCCGTGCGTGTGATCATTGCTTGTACAGCCCTCTCGCAGTGTCCGGAGCAAGTATGGTGGGTCTGACACACCGGTATCAATGTGTTCTTTTTTCCATTTCCAGGAGTGTACCTATACCGTCTCTCTAGCCGGGCGATTGTTGTAAAAGTTACGTTGTATACATTTACTTCCATAAGTCTGTGTGCTACTGCATGCAATCTATGCGTTACTGTACCCCACAAGTAATGATACAAACGCGTGAATAGAAACTTCCCGCTCACACTAACGATTACCGAAAACCCGCGAGCAGCAGGTATCCGCAATCTGCGACACTGTAGCAGCGACAGTTCCCGGGACGGAAACATCGACGGCCCTCCATCGTCAAACGGCTATTGTGAAAAGCTGATGCCACAATTATAGGCGTTACAACATTAGTACCAGCTGCAAAATCTACAGCTACAAGAATAGGAGCAATTTCTGTACCTGCGCTAAGAATTACTTCAGGATCCAGAAAGCCTGCACCAGGATAAGGTCGCCACTTTACAAAAGAAATACCAGTAGCGGTAGTGAAGATTCTGTAGTACAGCAAACCCTGTTGGATGGAAACTAGCAACAAAGTGATTCGCTGGCCGATCAGACGCAGCCACATTTTTTTCTGGCCGCCATAGGTGGAAGCCCACTGACTCTCTTTATTGACTGCACTGTTTAATTTTCTTGTGCTATAAATAGTTTTGCTACAGTCTATGTGAAAATGAGTTGTGTAAAATGTAGGCTCCGTAGGTTAGAGGGAAAGGGTGCAGCAGGGCCTCCAAAACTGGAAATTCCAGACAAAAATCAACTTGAAAAAAATTGTTTTACTTCTGCAATATAAATTATTTCATTAGCTAATGTCGGTAACTAGGTTAATCCAATTTTATAACTGAATGCGTTCTCATTTCATAAATCACATTCGTTTGCTGGCGAGAGGAGTCAGGGACCCCAAGATAGGTAGAGAGAGTGAGAGCGATCCAAGCTGTTTCTTTTTACGGCATAGCCCTGAACGCTCCAGTAGCCTTCCGAGGTAACGTAACAGTAATAGCAAACACAATCGCTTGACGTTAAATTCATTAACGGAAGATAATATATTTGTATGGATATCATTCACCTGAATGGAATAACTAAATGAACTGCTGTCTATTGATTAAACGTTAACAGATTTCATTTACAATTTGCCTGTGTGTAAATGAATGTTACATCAGAGTGCCACACTAGCCTGCAGTAATTAATGATTTTTTTGGAATTCCGGCAAAGAAGTTGAGCAGGTGCATACCAAAATTAGAAGCCTGGCATCAACGATGGAGGGGACTACACAAAGATGGCGGTTCATAAGCTACGATAACTTTTTTTCTTAACCGAAACTCGTGCTAATCCTTTGATGATAATTACTGTTAAAGATTTTAGCCAGTAGTGGATAAATAACTGGTTCAATGTAAGGGCTCATGCATCGCATCGTTCACCAGTTACACTACTGGCCATTAAAGTTGCTACACCACGAAGATGACGTGCTACAGACGCGAAATGTAATCGACAGGAAGAAGATGCAGTGATATGCAAATGATTAGCTTTTCAGAGAATTCACACAAGGTTGGCGCCAGTGGCGACACCTACAACGTGCTGATATGAGGAAATTTTCCAACCGATTTCAAATACACAAACAGCAGTTGACCGGCGTTGCCTGGTGAAACGTTGTTGTGATGCCTCGTGTAAGGAGGAGAAATGCGTACCATCACGTTTCCGACTTTGATAAACGTCGGATTGTAGCCTATCGCGATTGCGGGTCATCGTATCGCGACTTTGTTGCTCGCGTTGGTCGAGATCCAATGACTGATAGCCGAATCTGGAATCGTTGGGTTCAGTAGGATAATACGGAACGCCGTGCTGGATCCCAACGGCCTCGTTTCACTAGCAGTCGAGATGACAGGCATCTTATCTGCATGGCTGTAACGGATCTTGCAGCCACGTCTCGATCCCTGAGTCAACAGATGGGGACGTTTGCAAGACAACAACCATCTGCACGAACAGTTCGACGATGTTTGCAGCAACATGAACTATCAGCTCGGAGACCATGGCTGCTGTTACCCTTGACGCTGCATCACAGACAGATGCGCCTGCGATGGTGTACTCAACGACGAACCTGGGTCCACGAATGGCAAAACGTCATTTTTTTGGATGAATCCAAGTTTTGTTTACAGCATCATGATGGTCGCATCCGTGTTTGGCGACATCGCGGTTAACGCACATTGGCAGCGTGTATTCGTCATCGCCATACTGGCGTATCACCTGGCGTGATGGTATGGGGTGCCATTGGTTACACGTCTCAGTCACCCCTTGTTCGCATTGACGGCACTTTGAACAGTGGACGTTACATTTCAGATGTGTTACGACCCAAGGCTCTACCCTTCATTACATCCCCGCGAAACCCTATATTTCAGCAGGAAAATGCACGACCGCATGTTGCAGGTCCTGTACGGGCCTTTCCTGGATATAGAAAATGTTCGACTGCTGCCCTGGTCAGCACATTCTCCTGATCTCTCACCAATTGAAAACGTCAGGTCAATGCTGGCCGAGCAACTGGCTCGTCACAATACGCCAGTCACTACTCTTGATGAACTGTAGTTTCGTGTTGAAGCACCATGGGCAGCTGTACCTGCACACGCCATCCAAGCTCTGCTTGACTCAATGCCCAGGCGTATCAAGGCCGTTATTACGGCCAGAGGTGGTTGTTATGGGTACTCGTTTCTCAGGATCTATGCACCCAAACTGCGTGAAAATGTAATCACATGTCAGCTCTAATATAATATATTTGGCCAATTAATACCCGTTTATCATTTGTATTTCTTCTTGTTGTAGCAATTTTAATGGCCAGTAGTGTATTTGATTTATGAGCGAGCAGAGGTCAACGTGATGAGCCTAATGTGCAGTCAATGAGCAATGTAATTACACAGTAAGTTACGAATTTAGGTACCGGTACTTACAATATAAATTTTACACACAAGTATATTTGAAAATAGAGGATAAGAAAAATGCACTACTCATCAAATGCTGATAATTGTAGTTACCTTTCGGTTACTAACTTAATGTGGAACAGAGCAGGCAGATGTGCTTTGTAAAACACACATTAATGGGATTTTAAATCCTACATCAAAGTATCTGTTTTTCATGCAGCTGTATTAATAGTTTTAGGCAACAGCTCTCTTTTATTTCCTTTACGGGCACCAAAGACATGAAATCATCCTCAGGTCAGTTTTTAAGGAAGAGACGACTTGTAGAAACACAGAGGATTCTATACCAATCTCGAAAAAGATTCAAAACGGTTTGTCTGTAATCAGTGAATTCCGGACTTGAATTCATCCCGGAGAGATCAAGGAACACTTCAACAAGCTGATAGATCTTGAATCCTCGATTGTACCACAGGCACTTTAAGAGATCAGCAGACTAAAGAAGACTGTGTTGATGATTCAGATTTAACTGACATCTGTTTTGTCGAAGCACCGTCTCATGGAGTATTTTCTATAGCTATAAAACATCCATCATGCAATGACGATGGTGAAATCTGTTTATTGTTGGAAACTATGTTGCGCGATCAGTTTTAATTATGCCCCAAGAGGACAATGTAGTGTGTAACATTTTTATGTTTCCTGTCACTGTGTATATCTAAGCTCCACCAGAAACCAAAGCACCGCGTTGGGATTCCAGTATTATTTTAAGCCTTTTATAAATATATGGTTGTCACCATGATATCGCCCATAGGCTTGAAAAGCAGTGAAAATAGTTCCTGGTACCTGTATACTCTTCTGTTACCTAGGCCATCTTTGACCCGAATTTACCTTCCGAATCAAAACTGAAAACATACAATGGGCTGAATCGTGTGGCACAACAGTCACACTAAGGCATAAAAAGTTTTCTAGTACGAATCGATAAATTATTAGTAATGTGACTGAGCTGTTTATTTCCATTAGAGTAAATAAGCTAAATTTAACTTGAGTGAAATGTTCCTTCCGACATTAAAATTATTTGGTCAGTCACTCTACACTTATTTAATAAACGAATAATTATGTATGATCCGGCTGAGAGAGAAGTCCAACTCACACACACACAACTTGCGGCAGCTGCTGTACAGAGTATAGTTAGGAGTCGGTAAACCATATCAGTTCCTATGCCACCTCCGTGTATTTGCAAGGTGAGTAGTGCCCGACGAATTCCTGCTCTTCTTATGTATGTGACGCTTGCCCAGGGACGCACAGAAAATTACTGTCAGTAGCACATGAACTGGAGCCTAACAAGCTTTTTGAAACAACTGATTCTTATTTCGGTTTTAATTGCCAATTTTAGAACTTCTCCCCACTTTTATGCCGTCTTTAGGTGTAAGATAGTGTCAATGGGCGGATGTTCGTGAGTGAGGAGTGTGTGCATTCGCAAGGGTCTTACTCCTCTTAGTATCGTGACATTTTAAGCACATTCGTTCGTATCAATATTTGTAAGTGCGCTGTTAACATCCTCGTTGACCGTCCGCAATCCACAAACACAAACATACACAGGTGTTTACCGCGTACTGTAAGGACTCCGTGGAAAACTTCACAATGCGGCTTGACGAGCTCATACGTCACACGGTCAAGAAACACACTGCAGTGATTTGTTTGTGCATTTCTTCATAGGAGCACCTCACCTCTGGCAGCTCTTAATGAAATATCCGTCAATAATGAGTCCAGAGGGTATGCCGGAACCCCATGCCACCCAACTGTGAGTCGGCCCTCCTGTCTTTCCTCGAACACGGCGTCTTGGTTCAGATAAACTCTGGGACTCTCAGAGGGAATTTGAGACAATGGGTAAGGCAGGTATTGCATGGCCGACGGAAGCATATGGCGCAGTCACAACATTTGGTGACAAAGAATCCCTAGGGTACTGAAAAATCGAACGATTCCCGAGCGTTGCACGATGCGGCAGATTTCTTATTTCATCCTTCACGTGGTATTTTCTGCGCAGGACCCTGTCAAGGCCTACGACCAGTTCCCAGAGAATATACACGAAATAGGTATTATAACACCGTTTGGAAGGCTTGAATTCATCTACCTTTCGTACGAGCTGCGTAACGCTGCACACACTTTCCATTGGTTTATTGCTAAGGTCTAGATCTTCGTGTCGCCTAAACTGATAATGTGTTGGCGGCATCATCTTCGCCAGAAGAACGCGGATGTCATCTTTGAGGACATCTACTCCGCTTCGCCGACTATGGAATATTATTGAAATGGGATCTCAGTGCTGCGGAGATGAACTTCGAGCTTCGACGGATTCAAGATATCTCCCACCGGCACATGCCCACCACAATAATAGTTCGGCACCACTGGAGAATATCCGTTCCCGACAACAATGTGACTTATTGACTTCAATGGCCGAGACATTTCTCCAATTCACTGCTATAGTTTTTGATAGACAATCATTTAAATAACACCTGGCGTTCTGTGACTTTGGCCGGGCTACGTCCGTTCCTCCAATACTCTACAATTAAATATGTTGCTTTTATTCTTATTTATGATCATCGAAGCAGCAAACTGATATGCTTTCATTTCAGTTTCTAAAACCTTCATATCCACTTCATCTCTTACCATGCCATTGTGGTAGTCTTTGTAAGTGCATCCCGGTTAACTTCGCACGCATCTACCTCAGAAAAAGGCTCTTGCAGAAATGACAAACATCATCGACAAGGAACTTCCTTGTGGAATGGATACTTTGTCAGTACTATCTCGTAAGCTGTCCATCTATAGTGCAATTACCCTAACCATATTTCTTATTCCTTTGGTTGCTGTTTCTCCGAATCCCTTTCTATCAGTATATTCTTTTAGGTAGTTGTAACTAATATGATAAAATGCTTGGAAAAATCTGAAAATACTAGTACGCATATTATGTTTGTATCAGAAGCGTTCTCTTTTCTCACTCTACTGAGACAAAATGTGGAGGATGGAGCATGCTAGGGAAAATCACTACTGGTGACGTTCAAGTAATTCCCCTATTACGTGAGCATATCTTTGTATTAGCATTCAACATTGAAAGAGATCTGACAATGTAAACCTCCTTTATTTAGTTAGATTTGGAACCAGAACAATTTATCTCTGTTTAAACAGTGTTAATAGTGGCTCTACTTACATTATTTCGTTTGTCAATTAGGTTAATGTGTCTCCAATGATGTCCAAGTAGCTTTTATAGAACTTCGCGGGAACCCCATCTGTTGCAGCTCACTAATTTATTGAAGAATAGCCCACTGATGCAAAAAGGTCTTCCTTTATGCATTTCTTACAGATGTGACCATTATCTTTCATCGTTAACTCGTGGTCAGTCGTTTACACTACTACATTTACTGATTCTTCTCGTATTTGTCTCTCTATCAACATCTTTCCAAAAGAAATGAAAAAACCATGCTCATTACGCACTGCGTCAATTTGAGTTTTTCATCTGCTCGTAGAATTGATACATTAATGCAGTGTTTTTCTCCAGCTGGTATTGTAACCGTCGATTTTGTCTTCAGCTCGTACAGTTGTTTTCTTTTCATAGATATTAGTTTCGCTTTAATTTTCTTCTTCTCTTCTCTTTAGCAGTTTTCAGAATGATAAGTGCTATATGCCATCCTGAGGACGCTACACAGTATAAGTTATTTAAATATAATACTTTAAATGACTGCAGCAACTTTGGTAACAACAGTGGCAACATAAGCAATACGTCACCTCCATTGGTGACACAAGTTCAGAATCAGGAGAAGTTATACAGATACAGTTCAGCCCCGTGACAAGGATAACCCAATGGACAGACTTGGCAGTGTGAACCCTCCACCCACGGGTGGGTTGCGGGATGGGGCAGGACCTGTACAATGTGAACTGCAACAGACTAAGAACTATACTTAGAAAACTAGTAACAGTGCACTAATTTACAAAAGGCGACATATATTTTATTACATTACCATTTAAGGGCCAAATATAAATAAACAAACATCCACCCAGCGAGCGAATATGATGGTAAGCAACAAAGCACTAAACAACTGGGCAGCTCTCTGATTACAGAATGAGAAAACCAATACGGCTTATGTGCCCCCAAAATTAATTGGCAAACAGTTACTTGTACTAATTAAGCACCATGAACAGTCATAGAACACTATTTTGAAATAGAAGAAAGTTCAAACTCGCTGACTTCTATCACGTGTTGCAGTATAACACCATCCAGAAGTAACCAATTGGGCATCTCTTACTAACGTAAACTACACTATTTCAAATAGTTAAGCAACCGAATCTCAGATGTCAGACTTGATTTACCAGGCTCCCCATAGCAGAAACAGTGGAAAAATACATTCTTATTGTAGCAAAATTTACCATAGAAAACCACTGAGCGGGTCAACTAACAACCCCATCACAATGTTTTTACAAATACTCACTCTGATTAAATTAGATTAATCACACTACAATATTTTGCAAATGCTCGACCAAAATGATTACAGTGAAAAAGCGTTCTGGTTAAATTAGACTCCACTGTATTTAAAAGGACGAACAACACTTCATGCGGTTTTAGAAGTGCTCACAGCTTGGCAGCGATGGGTGCAATCTTTTACTGTAAATCATCAGTCCTTCTTGCCCGTATAGACCATAAAGTGACAGTAATGCTCATCTGCTTACTATGACGTGCGGTGAGCAGAAGCGAATGAGGGTGGTAATGACAAGTGGACCGCATCTCGAGGATGGACTGCTCTCTGTTAATTTAGAGGGTTTAAATTTGTTGCCCATTTGTACGTTGTTAAATTCAGTGAACGTCGACGGTGACTCCTGTAATCACCATTGTTGTTCACGTCTGTTGTCTAGGGTGGGGTCAGTTTTTCTTGAAAAAGTATACTCAATTTCCACGACGACATTTGGAAAACACCATGCCTTCACGTGCTTAGAGTTAGGGAACAGTCGCTTCGGGGAAGATAGTGTGGGTCCATCAGAAGTTTTTTCGCCCCCATAGCTTCTGTATGATTCAATAGCCACTCATTTATTTCTTTGAACTCATATCGCCAGCACAGTGCACGTTAATGCAGTTGCCTGCAGATACCCGACTACGTAAAAGCTGTATCCCAGCATGAAACAAAATCGTCATTATTGCGAAGTCACGTAATGAGACCTTTGACGGAGCTGTATGTTCGAAGTTGCTCTTGAAGAAGTGTAACATTTATTACAGCTACTATCCGTTCCGATAACTGACTGTACAGGAGGTGAGAAAATTCGCGAGACCCCTCGCGTCCTTGTTAGGCTGAACTGCACAGATTTCCTGTTTGTTAACACAGCATACGATGCAAGGAGTCGAAGTGCTACATATTTTATATAAACGTGAAGTCGAAAAACGGTCCGAATATTGTGAGACTATTTTAGTTAACGTGGTAGACTATACAGCTGCAGAATAATATATCACCTATGGTTGTTTTCTGTGTTCAGTTAACTAACGAGAGAACACTATTTAGTATGCACTGTAATACAAATGAATTATAGCTTATCATGGCTATGTTATCGAAAACTAAGCTAATCTCCACCAGAACAGGCCATGAAGGCCCAACTGTACCGACCGGCCGCCGTGTCATCCTCAGCCAACAGTCGTCATTGGATGCGGATATGGAGGGGCATGTGGTCAGCACACCGCTCTCCCGGCCGTATGTCAGTTTACGAGACAGGAGCCGCTACTTCTCAGTCAAATAGCTCCTCAGTTTGCCTCACAAGGGATGAGTGCACCCCGATTGCCAACAGTGCTGGCCCAGCCCGACAGCGCTTAACTTCGGTGATCTGACAGGAACCGGTGTTACCACTGCGGCACGGCCATTGGCCGTTGTGGAAAAAGTCTGCTTTAATAAAACAAAGCATCCCTAATATTCATGAATTAGGGGGATAATATGCAGTTTCAGCTTCGAAACTGTCTGTCTACGCTCAGTCCAGTCGTGGTGAAGTAGCGCTATAGCAGTACGACGAAAATACACAAATACAGCAGTAAGGCTAGATTATCATCATCACCATTATCATCATCATCATCATCATCATCATCATCATCATAGTCTTCAAGAATTAAGCCTTTTCGCATGTTCCGCCTCAGAACTGTGCGCCCCATCTCTTTAAGGGGCGTCCAACTATGCTCTTACCGGTTGGGTTACATTGTATTGCCACTTTAGTACTTCTGTCATTATACGTTCTTTGGACATGATCTTTCCAGTTCAGTTGGTATTTTTCAGTTATATTTGTAATAGGTTCAGCATTTAGTTTTTATCTAATATCGCTTTCTCTTTTATGATCCAGTGATGAATAATGCGCTGCAAAGCGGAGCAACTTCATCTCAGATGATTCGAATCGTCGTAATTGGTCAGATGTTAGGATACAACATTCGCTACCATACAGAAGCAAAGTTAAGACTGTCATCTGTTGAGTTTAATTACTCTTCCCTTTCTGGACGTTATGTTTTAAGGTACACTGTATATTGCCACAAACAAATATGAATTTGACCAGTTTTAGCTCTACGTCATCTGACTTAGGAAATTTAAAATTGCACCCAAAATATTTAAACTCTTTTAATTTGAATCCTTACTACAGATTCTCCTATTAAAATATGCTATCAGAAAATACCTTCGGCACAAAATTAAAATTATCACTTCTTAATCTGTCATATAATGAAATCAACCATTTACGACAAATATCGTCAGTGACAACATTATAAAGGAAGGGGGACAGTGGGCAGCCTTGTCTCACCCCTTGATTGATGTCGGCAGATTTTTCCCAGTCCTTGCAATACGGATACATATTTTATTATTTATGTATATTGACTGAATTGCCGTAATTAGATGTGCTGCAACTCACAGTTCCTTAAGTGATTCCCACAGCATTTTCAAATTTACCTTGTCGAATTTCTAATATTCGATAGAAACATGGTAAATTACCAATCTAAATTTTCTTCTTTTCTCTGTTACATGTGTCATAGTTAAAAAACATTAAGAACATGATCTATCTTCCCTAAAACTATGTTCTACATCGAACATACAAGCTTCCACTATTGGTACTAATCTCTTGTTCGTAATTTTAGCATACAGTTTGTAGCAGGAATTTAGTATACTTGTTCCCGATAATTTGCGCATCGTGATTTATCGCCTTTCATGTGAATAGGGTATACCAAAGCTTGATTCCATCTGTCTGGCACATGTCCGCGCAGCCAGCAAACATTCTTAAAGTTTAAGGCTATATGCTTTAGTTGATGAAGTGTATATTTAAACAGCTCATTGTTTATATTTTAAGTGGCAGGTGTATTTTTTTTGTTTCTTTGATTACATTTTCTAGCTCTTAAATTGTTAACAGATAAAAAGTCGCTGGTATTGGTGTTTATTTCTAGTTCTTCTTCGTTATCTGTCCACTGATATTCGAAGTATGGGTGGATACGCTACAGAATGTAGTTAACAGCTCATTCAGTGCCACAATTAAGTAAACAAAACTGACAGTAGCAGAAAAAGCAGGCACTAACAAGTGTCCAGTTTCCCCAGTCTTTCGCCTTTAGATCTACAGGGTAGAGCATGAAGGTAGTGACAAAACTTACTGGGGAGAAGTTGTCTTCCGATGTCTTTGCTGACTGTCGATCGGCCTGCTAGTGTCTCTTTCACAGAACAGGTAAAAATCTTGTCTCCAACGATATTAGAACCGAAAACTAACACGCATTACCGATAAGCTAGCATCCAACTGCGTCAAAACAGCTCCCTTGTTGTCCCAATGATTGTTGACACTGAATTTGCAGCGTAAGTGACGGAGTGAGCGTCAGTTTCTGTCGGAATGAGCTTCATGGGCTCAGATCCATAAATTTGCTACGTTTATGACACCCATAAAGTGAAAATAATTCAGAATATTTAACCTAAATGACCATAAAATATCCAGTGAATTTACCGGGATAATTCTCAGTCAAACCGAAAAGTAAATCGACGGCCACACAGTTGCCAACTGTTTTCTACAGTGTTGCCAGTTCCCCAGAAGACTAGCGGCAGGCAGAATACGATTGCTCAGCGAATGCGAATCTTGAGCTGGCACGGAGGAAGCTCGCCATACGAAGACACATTATAGGCAGCGACCACTGCATTGTCTAGGAGCAGAAATAGCTAGTATATGTCAACAGGAAGTTTATTTGCATTTATGTAACTATAATTTGGGTCTAAAGCGTAGTTACGAATACTAACCAAATGCACTGACTGAAAACGATTTCCGCAATTCTCGTCTTCTGTAGCTGTCATAGGTAATTTTGCAATTTTGTTTTTTCTTTTGCCTTAAGCTAACTGCAAGTTAAGAAACATTTTAACGGGAAACGATTCGCTTTTTTAGCAGCAGCAGACGTTTTTAAGGTTAAGAGTAAACAACGTAATTTTAATACAGTGTACTTTAGAACAGTTTTCTTTATGAATGCTTGCAGTGACATAATCTCTAATACATAATAATATAAATGAAAAGGCAACGTTGCACTGCTTGTGGATATTTCACGTTTGGTAATTAAATATAGTTTCATATCACAGAAGCAAACCGTGTAAGGGAAATTTTCACAATGACTGAAAATTATAACTCAGAAGCTATGAAGATAATTAAATAAGTGAGTCATTGCAGTGCAAGCCCAATTCCAGATATTGGTATCATGAGAGATAGACCAGTTGTCGTGGGAATGTAAAACAAGGAACAAAGAGAGCTGTTAGTTAATTTGTTGGAATATGTCACTCTTAAGCAAAACTGCCATTCACAAAACCAAAGAGATGGAAAGTATCGTCTATATGTAATTACTGCTGGTAAGACTTTACCATAACAGCGAAAATCGCCTGATGGAGAACCTCTTTAGTTTTCAGAGATCTTGAGACAGACAGGATTGAAAATAACAAAAATCCGTTACCCTAGATGAGCGTGTGTCGGATTTTCTACGCATTATCTCGCAGTTGGCGCATTCTGCTCGTTTGTTTTTTTTTTTTTTCATATAACAACCCTGTAGGCTGTCGCAACATTTGTAAATGAATTATCGATGTGCTATTGTTAAAGCGGATGGTTATTTTAAATATTACGGTACTTGTGGCCTTATCTGACTCAGTGGATATAGCTTCTTGTAGTTTCATTTCATCTTGGAGACGTTTCCTAACGCTTTTCAGATAGTCACTACAGACATCAACTGGTCTCCTAACAGAGTTACTAACTGGATCTTGCTTGGTTAAAAAGTTGAGGGTTACATAAATGGCTAGAGCCAGGAGGACAAATAGGCATGGAGACTAGACACCGCACTCTGTAGGCCACCGTGGAATAAGGTGAAGAAATCGATGAAATGAGGTTGATGAAATAAATTAAACACTTCGAGGTGAAACCAAAATCATTTCTTCCGTTTTGAAATCGCCCCTACACAAGTGAAAACTCCTAATACTAGTACGTGTAACTGGAGCCATTTTAAACACTTCGGTAACTTGAGGTTGCAGTCAGGAGTGTCCGTCACCTGACACTGGCGTCATCCCAGTCCCGGAGCGATGCAGTACCCAACTAGTATCCTACAATTTCATCAAAAAGCTCTTCGATCATATAATCTCTGGAAGAGAGTCAAAAAATGAGAACTAGAAAGTCCACAAATCACAGGAAAACAAATATGTCAATTTGCTCGGAATCGATATGGTTTAATCTCACTTTTAAAAGAGCAATAACATCCTAGGAGTGCTGACGTTTGCATGACGTGGTTATTAATGCGATAGTGTCTTAGTTTCTTAAGACCGACATTTGCGGCCCATAGGGGTTGGCCGAGCAATGTTTCTTGTGCGGAAGTACTGCAGAAACTCCATGATCCATGCGTGGACGTGAAGTTAATTCAGCAATTTCTTGAAACCATATTTTACTAGAAGGAACCGCAACAGGTTGCTCTCCAACACAGTCGAAACTGTGGTTGGTGAAAGGAGGGCGAGAATGAATGGATACTTATTTTGTCTTAAAGGCTAATACTCAATAGTTCCAGAGTAAATGACAGTCAAAATTTTGATGCAACTCCGTTTTATCAAAAACTTTTAAAAACTTTGTAACAAAGTAACTCGATTAAATGAGGTTGATGCAATAATGCTGTCTCTTTTACCATTCCTACATGATATTCTTATAGAAATACTTTTTCGATTCAGTGGCTTGTTAGTAATACATATCACCCAACCTTTTTTTGATGGGAAAGAGCTATCAGAGAAAGTTAGAAAGGTTTTAATAAAAGTATCATATTTATCGTTCTAGTTGTCTATATTGTTGACTTCTTACCAAGATAGCCCTTCGGGATTGGCTTTTAAAGTCTACATTGGAATATCATTCTGCCTTGCTACCTTTCAGTGTTTCTATCTGTGCATGTCCGCCCCAGTAGCTGAGTGGTCAGCGTGACGGATTGCCGTCCTCTGGGCCCGGGTTCGATTCCCGGCTGGGTCGGAGATTTTCTCCGCTCAGGGACTGGGTGTTGTGTTGTGATCATCGTCATTTCATCCCCATCCGGCTTGCAGGTCGCCCAATGTGGCGCCGAATGTAATAAGACCTGCGATATGGCGGCCGGACCTGCCCCGCGAGGGGCCTCCCGGCCAATGACGCCAAACGCTCATTTCCATTTTCCATCTGTGCATCATAATCTTACACGCGATTACTAATTTTTCTCACATTGCGCCTATCATCTACAGTACAATCTGTGATGGTGTTGTTTCTGATCCTACTGCTGTTTCCTTGAATTCCAGTTCTCAAGTATACTGTCTGTACCAGGTTGTAAAGTTCAGGTGAACTTATTAACATTCATCGCTCTGGAGAGTCATTTAGAAAGCTTGTACTGAAATTCCCACTCTAAATCATCTTCATTTCTCTTATGAGCAGAGCCTAGAACGGCTTCAAGACTGGAGAGGAAAACCCTCTACTATGAACTGGGGGGAGTGATGGAGCCCTACGATAACATTTATTTCCACTGAAATGCAAAATCACCTACGCAGCAAAAAATTATTTGGTCTTTGCATTGTTTTGATAAATCATCTCACTTTAATTAAACATTAAATTTAGCATAAACGACCACTCCTCCCAATGCAACGAACTCCTTGCTTGGAAATCATATAAGATGGTCTCCTCCGAAGGTAACATTAGTACTTCTTCGCTACGTAAAAAATGCTGTAAAACACAAGTAATTTCAGAGTAGAGATACATAAAATGTACATGTACTGCACGTTTATTTCGCATAATACGGAGAGGTTGTAATTAAGCTTTCGCTGTTTGAAAGATCCTCCGAGAGAAACTTGTGATAGCTGGCCAGTGAAACTTTGTGGAAACATTTGAAAGGACATACGGAAGATCTAATGAAGCAGTGAAAGAAACGCTTTTCAATTTCCACATAAGATGGTAATATTTGTTAATTGCGTACCGCCCTTACTGTCCACGTTACGAACGTTGCCGAATGTGATGATCTTCTGCATTTTCCGACGATGGGCTATAGAATGAGCAGTTGTCATAACACAGCTCGTGCACTGCTGGAGGACTGCACATTACGTCCAACATTCTCAGCCATGGCAACAGTAACTTCTTCAAAGATTTGTGGCGCTATTGTTTTGATAAAAGCGCTTGATGGGTAAAGCCGTGCTCATCTTCTCCTGACCCAGTCGACTGTCTGCAACAGTAGTGCACAATGAAACTTTTGTTTCAAGTGTACGTTGCCGTGCCAGTACCGGCGCCTAACGGCAAGTCATGACACTAACACTGATAACAATGCAAATCCTGCAGCGCACAGTCCGAACAACATTCCCACGAAGTTGGTACCGATACGGTAAATAGTCTTCCGTCAACTCGGGCTCAGGTAGGGAAATTTTATTTATCAACAGGCCGTATTTTGATAAAATACGCTTACTGCGCCTTCTGATCTTATTCCCTGTTTTTCGGCTAAGTTACAGCACGAAGAAAATTTACCAAGCGAGTCTGCGCAGTGACCAGCACACTTGGCGCGCGTTCGGGAGGACGACGTTTCAGATCCGGCCCTCAGTCCGGGCATGAAGATTTTTTTTTTTTGTGATCTCCCTAAATAGCTCCTGGTTAGTTTCCTGATAGTTCCTTTGAAAAGGTCACGGCCAATTTCTTCCCCCATCTTATCGTATTCAGGGCTTGTGCCACGTCACTAACAACCACGCAGTCAACAGTACGTTAAACTATAATCTATGTTCGTTTTTGTATAAATTCCTGGGATGTAAGAGTGGCTAGACTCGTAAAAATGTATGGCAGGAGTCTATCAGACCTCTACTTTAAATCAAATACAAAAGGCTGCTTATTAAAACCGTATTATCAAACTACGATACAAATGGTACCACAGAATGAATAGGATATTGTTTATTACAATATTGTAATCTTCATTTTAGTGCATAAAGTACAGTATCATAAATTACGTTATGATATTTTTGAGATTAAACAATAAACTTAGTTTTACTAGGTTCACCTGTTCTGCTCATTAAAAAAAACTGTGTTTACAAATAATTATACAACATTTTCGCTAATATTTGCTGCGTGTTTCACAAGTTTTTCTCTCTAATTACTACGCGCAAGTGAAACATCTTCAGTTTGATAACTCTCCCATTTCCGCAATATTCGATTGTTGGCGAGTAACTCCATGACGTGCCATGGCTTGCACAACATTATTTTTGAGGCATGAATTGTTAACTCTCTTCTCCACATGAGAACGTATCATTCTTTGGCCAAATTTCTTGAGGAATGTTCTCCTTTTATCAGAATTACCTTCCTGTTAATTGGGATGTTACTGTGAAAAAAATCACAATGTATTTATGAGTGCTACTTCCATTCCGTTGGTCCATAACTCAAAAGGTTGTCTTCTTGACTTACTCTTCTATTTGTCTGTACTTGCCTTTCGGTCAAGACAGTCACAAAAATGGTTCAAATGTCTCTGATCACTATCGGACTTAACATATGAGGTCATCAGTCCTCTAGAACTTAGAACTACTTAAACCTAACAAATCTAAGGACATCACAAACATTCATGCCCGAGGCAAGATTCGAACCTGCGACCGTAGCAGTCGAGCGGATCCGGACTGAAGCGTCTAGAACCGTTCGGCCACAGCTGCCAGTAAGAGAATCACGTGATTTTGTTTTATTACTGAATAAAGCTATGTCTGGCCTTTTTTACGTGATTTACCCACCTTCCTTCTGTGGCACAGGTAACTGAGAAGTGTGATATTTTTGTTAGTTTTGGACATACAACACACAGTTGTCAAATTGATTTCAAGACAAAATGATGAGGATAAATCTTTTCTGGACTTCAGTGCCATCAATTACAGTAGAATTCCCTTGTTATTGTAAATTACCGTTGTTGTAATCTTTCCCTGAAACAGTTCTTCAAATAACGGAAGACACATGAAAAAGTTATCCATTGTAATACTGGTTGCGGCTTCTCTCAATGTCTTTGCTAGTGGTTTTACTATAGTAGATGTAACTCTGGTTTGTATTGTATGATCAGGGTCGAAAAAACGCATTTATTTCCCCGGACATAATGTTCTTCATGTTTTATTTTGATACTAGCAATGCGCTTAACTTCTAAATTAGTACAGTTCACGACCTCCTCTAATAATCTTCGCGAGATAAAATAGTCCCATGTTTTCTTAGAGCGATAGTTCGAACACCAGTTAGTAAATGAGGTGGAATTTTCGTGGAGTTTTGTTTTGAAATGCTGGTGCGTGGTGGATTCCACTGAGTGCCATCACGACCAATCAATAAATCAGCAGAATACTTGGATTAATTATCCTGGAGGCAACCAACGTCTAAGTAAGTGATATCTTCTCGCTCTTTAAGCCATTCACGAACTGTTGATTCAAAGTTATAACCACTTGTTCTGTTTTTAGATGATGTTCTTTTTCTTCTAAGAGATAGTATGGAATCCAAGCTGTAAGTAAAGTACAGAATTATCTAGCATAATTATTCATTCCATGAAACTAAACTGTCGCTTACCTGAAACAGTTTAGTCATAAATAAAACACATATCTTTCTAAACTTAACTCAGTTTTATATTTCGCTGTGTTAATGGTTTTTGAACAATGAGTGTAGGTGTCGCGAATTGTTAACTGATATCAGCAAACTTGTCAATATAATATGACATTCAGATCGAAGATAAATAGACTATTAAAAATGGTTTCCTCGCTAAGGGGTCTAAAATAGGCCTTCCACGCATTAGACGTGTAGCTTTACGTAATTGACAACGAAATTTGATTAATTTCAGTTACACCAAATAATATTTTTCCTAAAGTAAACAATGGTATTTCCAAGGACGACACTGACTGTAAACCAAAATGAATAATTTTTAAGGCAGTTTATCGATAAAATAGAAGATTGACGGGCCCAAAAGAGCCCTCTCATGCATCCAAGGGTTAAGGGATCTTTTGTCAAGCAGCGATACCTCCTACCTGACTTCATCCTGCGTTTGGTTTCACTCTGACAGTACAACGATGGCAACGCGGCATTTAGTTCTAACCTTCTTTCTTTTTCTCTTTTTTTCTATAAATACTAGAGACTATATGAATATCGGATTTTAGCTATTCATTTTGAATGCTATAAATCCTGCACGTAAGCTCAAGACACACAATTCACACAGTACAGACGCACAACGCAGATTTTGTTGAATGTTAGCGTAAAGCTAGAGCACTAGTGTGCACGTACATTAGGCCAACAGACAGTTGTTATTTACAATGATCAGCACCAGTATGGAACAGATGTGAGTCGAATGATCATCACTACACTCTATATGTCGTTAAACTACTAAGATTTTTTTTTATTCATTGACGTATTGCACACTATCATCTTTCCGCTACGATTCGTAAATCGTGTGGAACACAGTTCTATCAAATACTTTGATCCAGGAGACAAAGAAAATTTGGGCTGTATTCTTGCGAGCAATTTTTTATTCATTCATAAAACACACTGGGAAAATCAATGAGGTATCACTGTTTGACACTCTTGATCTACAACTCTTCTACAAATAACTGGTACTGCCGTAAATTGACGTAAGTGAATTGCATACAATATTTGAACATGTCTTCCTAGTTTCTGTTTAAGAATCTCTGTATTTACTACAGTGGGTTCTGTGAAATCTTTCTAGAGACAGTCTTCAAGAAAATTATTTTCCGACAATATCATAGCAAGCCTAACGTTCGCTTAGACAGTCTTTTTCGAGTATAATCAGCTCCTTTCTTCGAGTTATCACGCTCACTGGAGCACAAATCGATACAAAGCGCAAAACGTGTCCATTGTTTGATAATCATAGAGTTAAATCCGTAATTTTACCATTTGTTTGAGCGGCTTTGTTCTTACTCTCATTCTCTAGGCTGAGGAGACGGTAACAGATTTTGTGCCAAACAGACCGCAAAAGAATTATTTCAAAGGCATGTCATTAAGCGCCTGCTTAATTATGGAGGTCTCTTGCTGTTAAACAACACAGACTTGAAATGAAAAGACAGACAATTCAGCGTAATATTCCACTAATTGCTTTGTTTTGGATTTATTCACTCACTTATTGACCACTGTAACGTATATAATCAAATATGTTTGAATAGCTGCTTCCTACAGCGTTATTGTATGCAGTTGTTACGGACGGAAAAGACCCACCGTGGTTTAACAGCGCGGTACAAGAAAGATCGGGAGAATGAGGACAGGCAAAAGTTAGTAGAGATTCGTGTTGCTGTAAAAAGAGCGATGCGCGAAATATTCAACCACTACCACCGTCATACCTTAGCAAAAGATCTTGCTGAAAACCCAAGGAAATTTTGGTGTTTCGTAAAATCGGTAAGCGGGTCGAAGGCTTCCATCCAGTCACTCACTGATCAGTCTGGCCTGGCAACGGAAGACAGCAAACCGAAAGCTGAAATTTTAAATTTAGCATTTGAGAAATCTTTCACGCAGGAGGATCGTACAAATATACCTCCGTTTGAGTCTCGTACAGATTCCCGTATGTAGGGCATAGTGATAGGCATCCCTGGGGTTGTGAAGCAGCTGAATGGGTTGAAAATAAATAAATCGCCAGGTACTGATGGGATTCCAATTCAGTTTTACAGAGAATACTATACTGCATTGGCTCCTTACTTAGCTTGCATTTATTGAAAATCTCTTGCCCAACGTAAAGTCCCGAGCGACTGGAAAAAAAGCGCAGGTGACCCCTGTATGTAAGAGGGGTAGAAGGACGGATCCTCAAAATAACAGACCAATGTCCTTAACATCGGTTTGTTGCAGGATTCTCGAACATATTTTCAGTTCGAATCTAATGAATTTCCTTGAGACAGAGAAGTTGCTGTCCATTCATCAGCACTGCTTTAGAAAGCATCGCTCCTGCGAAACGCAACTCGCCCTTTTTTCAGATGATATCTTGCAAACCATGGATGGAGGGTATCAGACGGATGCCATATTCCTTGACTTCCGGAAAACGTTGGACTCGGTGCCCCACTTCAGACTCCTAATTGAGGTACGAGCATATGGGATTGGTTCCCAAGTATGTGAGTGGCTCGAAGACTTTTTAAGTAATAGAACCCAGTACGTTGTCCTCGATGGTGAGTGTTCATCGGAGGTGAGGGTATCATCTGGAGTGCCCCAGGGAAGTGTGGTAGGTCCGCAGTTGTTTTCTATGTACATAAACGATGTTTTGGATAGGGTGGATAGAACTGTGCGGCTGGTTGCTGATGATGCTGTGGTGTACGGGGAGGTGTCGTCGTTGAGTGCCTGTAGGAGGATACAAGATGACTTGGACAGGATTTGTGATTGGTGTAAAGAATGGCAGCTAACTCTAAATATAGATAAATGTAAAATACTGCAGATGAATAGGAAAAAGAATCCTGTAATGTTTGAATACTCCATTAGCGATGTTGCGCTTGACACAGTCACTTCGATTAAATATTTGGGTGTAACACTGCAGAGCAATATGAAGTGGGACAAGCATGTAATGGCAGTTGTGGGGAAGGCGGATGGTCGTCTTCGGTTCATTGGTAGAATTTTGGGAAGATGTGGTTTATCTGTGAAGGAGACCGCTTATAGAACGCTGGTGCAACCTATTCTTGAGTACTGTTCGAGCGTTTGGGATTCCTATCAGGTCGGATTGAGGGAGTACATAGAAGCAATTCAGAGGCGGGCTGCTAGATTTGTTACTGGTAGGTTTGGTCATCACGCGAGTGTTACGAAATGCTTCAGGAACTCGGCTGGGAGTCTCTAGAGGAAAGGAGGCGTTCTTTTCGTGAATCGCTACTGTGGAAATTTAGAGAACCAGCATTTGAGGCTGACTGCAGTACAATTTTACTGCCGCCGACTTACGTTTCGCGGAAAGACTACAAAGATAAGATAAGAGAGATTAGGGCTCGTACAGAGGCATACAGGCAGTAATTTTTCCCTCGTTCTGTTTGAGAGTGGAACAGGGAGAGAAGATGCTAGTTGTGGTACGATGTACCCTCCGCCACGAACCGTATGGTGGATTTCGGAGTATGTATGTAGATGTAGATATATATGTAGTAGTGGGCTGATGCGCCGTGAAACCAAAATATCAATCACGAGATGCATTCAGTAGAATTCACTAGAAACCACATATACGTCTCTTTGGACAATAATTACCCAGATGTTATAATAACTGAGTAATATTTACGCAGCGAGTACAACACTGTAACTCCCTCCCCTGATAGCGTAATTTTTTAGTGTGAATGTCCATATGTTTTAAGTTCTGATGAAAAATATAAACCGTTCACATGTTGTCTTAATGATGTTGTGAAATCGATACTAGAGCACCATGAAGATCATAAACTTAGGGAGTCTGCAACATAATCGGGAGCTGTTGACTTTGATGGCCAAGTCCAGAAAACAGTGATTGTTAGATCCGGACCTAGGCAACTGTCAGTTTTTGATTACGTCACGGTTCGTGTGAGATTAAGAACTGAAGTTGAAAATTAGATGATACATACGACTGAATACAATTTTCTTTGTATATACAAAAATTTTTACAACAGCATTGAGAGTAAATGTACAGCATTGAATAGAAACTGTTCAGCTTCCAGATGGCTAAATGAACAGACAGTAGCCGGAAAGAGTTACTTAAATTCCATGACATCGTCGTGTTCAATCATTAGTTGTAGGAGAACGCTCGTAAAGTTAAACAGTGTGCCACAATTATCGTGGATAGTTCTACCATTCTTTAAATGCATAAAAAATCGCACAAGTAGAAAGATGGTTTTTGATTACGTCACGGTTCGTGTGAGATTAAGAACTGAAGTTGAAAATTAGATGATACATACGACTGAATACAATTTTCTTTGTATATACAAAAATTTTTACAACAGCAAGTGTTTAGATTTATGTTCAGAAACATAAATAGTAACTTTCTTTCTTCCCGAAGTAATGAATCAACAGTGTCTGTCTTACCAGACATTAGAGAGCTCTTTAAAACAGAAATAGTGCGATAGAATCATATTTAATGTCAGCAGTGACATCATTCGCAAAAAATACCAGGACGTACATTAAATATGAGGGAAACAGCTTCTACCAAAACTTATGTTTATCTGAACTACTTAATATAACATTGTGTAACAGATTTTGCACCTACTACTAAGGATTTGTATGAGGAAAACATGTCAGTTGACTTTGCAAATGTTTCACTGAAAATACCAAAAATAATGGTATGATTTTGTTTTTAATTTAATTTAAACTCAAATATTTTCGTAGACAAGAAATTTTACAACTTTGTTTAATCTTCTTGCGGCCTTAGCGACAATCTTATTGCGGTATGTTGAAACTGATTTGGAATATTCATGGCTTTTGCTTTACGTGGGACAGCCCGTACATACCAAAAAATTTGAAATGTGTAGCTTATACGACAAGCGTGATTTTGATATCTGCCAATGCATATCAGTTCCTCTCAGAAGGGCTGAGTCGTATAGCTACCTTTTTTATCGGAAATATTTTGCTTATCCAGTTGACTTCATCTGAATGCGTATTTTTTAAATTTTCGTATCACTGTTTATTTTCTATCATAGCTAATCGCACCACACGTTTCCTAACGCACGATGACTTTATAAATGGAAAAGGAACCAGACTCGGGCCAGATGCACCAAATCATCATCATATGGTTATTAGGCGTGTGCTCTGGACCATTTAGCAAATGATAAATTAAGTAAGCTGTCTTCAGTGGGCTAAGCAAACAGCTCCCCATTTACCGAAGTAATTTAGCGAAATGACTAAAACAGTTGGATGTCTGAAAGAGGATCTGAAGCTTGCTTCTCCCGAATAAGTATCCTGTGTATTTAACAATACACCTCCTTCCAAGTTGTGTTGGGCGATGCACGCAACTTCTTCACCTAAAATATCTTTTTACACAGTAGGCATTATCATAATCTGTTTTCACACAGATAATGAAACGAAATAAGGAAACGAAGATTAAGGTGTAAACGTGCACCAGCGGAAAGGGCATTTTGTAGACAAGCAGGTTAGTTCTTCTGTTGCTGTTAAAGTATTGTTAGTTGGAGTCCGTAATTCTCTTATTATTATGAATGTACTGTTAGCAAGGCTTCCGTCCAATTGCAGGTCACTTGCTACTGAATCTGCTTTATAAATTCCAATTTTTTTCTGTCTTAAATCAATATTTATAGTTTTGTGAACAAAATGTTAGTTAAATGAATCGATTCGGACATCGGCAACATCTTTAAAAACAAATTTAAATATATGTCGGTATGCGGCAACTACCGTGTTTTCGCTGCGGTTGGATGTCAAATGGCATCATTATTATTTTGCCACTTCGAAAAGATATATTGCGTAATGGTTTTTTGAGTTGACAGCCCTGTTAGCACACACGCTTTTCGATGCTCTTTTGTTTTCCTTTGTATATCTATGGTTTTCGAGAGTTGTTTGTGTTCAAACTTCTGTACGTTGTTGAGTTGTTGGTGCTGTCATTCTCGGAAGTAGTTATGCCTACAAAAAGTGTTTTGGAATGGTAAATCGTAAGTTATATGATAATCGGTTTACTTCGTTGGAAAATAGAGACTGTGTAATTATATCCACAAACCAACTGGATGTTATATCGACTCCGCCAAGTGTCTCAAGACAGAAGCTAAAACATTTGAGTACTCAGAGTGACATTTCTATAAAATATGACCAAAATACTGTAACCGAATGCGTTTCCATAATTGTTGATTTGAGTGCTTTATGTCCGCTTCTAAAGAATGCTGCTGTACGTGCGCTTTGTGGAAAAGGTGGTATTAAAATCGTCGAAGACTTTGAAGGCAGGAAAGGTGTTGCTAGTAAGTTACAAGTGTTTTGTGATTTGTGTGGGGTAACTACAACTGGGTATTCTCCTTGACTGTGCAAAGGAAGAGTTTATAACACAAATATCAGACGTTCATATGGATTGGGTTGTATTGGGAAGGGTAGAAAGGCAGCTCAAACATTTTGTGCTATCATGAATTTGCCCCCCACCTACAAGAACTGAGAAGTACACACAGTTACTTCTTGAAAGTCTTGGTCAAGTGAGTGCTGTGTCAGTCAAGAAAGCAGGAGTAGAAACTGTGTTATGCAATGAAGATGACATATAGCTGCAGCCTTTGATGAGACATGGCAGAAGCATGGTCACCTATCATTGATTGGTGTTATCATCACAACATCCCAAGAAAATGAAAAGGTGATTGACATAGAATGTATGGCAAAGTACTGCCATGGTTGCAAAGGATATAACCATGATCATGTTTGTGTGCAGAATTTTTCTGGGTACAGTGGTGGAATGGAATCAGAGGGAGCTCTTACTAAGGAAGAGGTGGACAAACTGCAGCTCTATTAGGGCTTAGCCATAAGATGGAATCAAGACAATATTGAGGCAATGAAGAAAGCAGTATGGGCTACCTTTTTCCGTAAAGCTTCTGCGGATGACCATCCACAGCATGCTCTCTGTGACAGTTGTATAGACACATTGTGTGGATACAAAACAGCAATAGCAAATGGCGAAACTTATACACATTATCACTCCCTGCCATTTGAGGTATTGGAAACAATTAAACCCATATACAGGGACCTAAGTGACACTAAACTATTGTCTCGGTGCTTACATGAAAGACACAAAATGTTAATGAATGTTTCAGCCAAGTGATATGGGAACGCCTGCCTAAAACTGTGTTTGTTGGTTTCAGTACCATGCGATTAGGTGTATTAGATGCAGTTATTTGTTATAATGATGGGGCAGTTAGTAGATGTGATGTTTTAGAGTTGTTGGGACTATCTCTTGGATTCAATACGAGACAAGTACTGATGGAAATTGATTCCTTGAGAGTGGCCAAAGGCGAAAAATGGGTTCTTGAGGCAACTAAAGACGCCATAATAGGAAAGAGGAGCAAGAAAAGGAAGAGAGAAGATAAGGAACCACTAACAAAGATTATTATGCAACTGGAGGTTTTTAAGAACAACAGAGGTGAGTAACAGATGAAATGTACCTTTAAACCGAATTCCCCAAGAATTCTGACAGATTTATTTTGCGCAAAAGAAACATTCAGCTAGAGGTCTGAAATTTTTTGTGATATTTCAGGCTACCATTTGGAGAAAAGTATACTACGGACACCAGCTCACTATCAGCAGGAGGAGAAATATACCCTTATTAATTATAAAAAAATTATCTTAATTTTTACAGTCTAATTTTTGTATTTATAGTATAAAAACTATTGACTGAAATCATTTTATTGTAGCCTGCTTTTTAGATAACAATGTCATAAATGTGTACACAAAGTTTTAAGCATCTAAGAAAAGTAGTTAAGTCTATAGACTTCAAACGTAGACTAGCAGGAATAATATTAAATTACTGACCGACATAAATGTTTATATAATAAAGTTTGTATCAAAGCTATTCTAATTATTCTTATACCAAAATCTTCATCCTTAAAACACTTTCATTGCCCTAAAATTACATTATGTATATAGACCCTCATAAACTTTATGAAAATTCTTACTGTTTTTCGAGCCGTTCACTGGCAAGTTACCTTGAAATCGCATCTTTTGACATATGGCATCTCTAAACGATAAAGTAGGTGTGCGAAATTTTGTCCACACGTCTGAATGCAACATTGAACTGGTCTCTGAAATGCGGGGCGTTTACAGTTGGTTCCCAACTCTAATTAATAAGATACCTCGGCAACGATTGATTATATGAGCTTTTCATCTACTTTTGACCTGTATTTTCCATATGTGAATTATTGACCATCACTTCTGATACACCCTGAATGTGGGCCAATCGGCTAATGTTAACCTACGATACAGTACCTGTTGTCGCCACTATCGATGATCAATCATTTGACGAAGCCGGTAAGGGCTTCGCGTACCAGGGAATCAAGCTTGCTAAGACAACTTTCCGTCATTTCTAGACACGCTGAAAAATATTTCCTCGTATAAATGAATTTCGGTGTACCCTGAAATACAAATTATCTGTCTTATCAGTAGCTAAGTTACATGTCACTGAGTTTCGTCGACAAGTCATACACGATTTACCGTGTTTTGTTATCTCAGTAACACATACATTCACTGAGAGTAACACAAGGTTTCGGGCTGTGCGTCACTTAATCAGCCGTAGAAACTGCACCTTAATCCCAAATGCCGCTGCACTTTTACGTTACATAATTCTTGTTAGACGTTCATATTAACTGTATTACATAATATGAGTTAACATATCCTAATGTGGAGCTAATAACAGCAATCTGCAATGTGAAGAAGACGAAAACGATATCTTCATCTTGGTGTCGAACAAGTCTACAAAAACAAGTTGGACATTATTCTGCAACTACTTTGTATGGATTAAAATTATGAATATATTTCATCTGTAGAAGGATATTCCTGAGGTCAGTTACCGAACGAACATTAGTCTCCGAAACACGACTGTCCTTTAGTTCGAGTAGACCTAGATGATGGACTGACAGATCGAACATATGTAACAAAACGTATACCTGTAATTTAGTCTACTCTTGCTTCCCTTGGATATCCGTCACCATACTTGCATCCAGTGATAGTAATCTCCCCTCCCGTGTCTGCTAACTCTCACAGTGACCGCTATATAGCGGGAAGGAAAGACGCAAAAATTCTGGGCTCCATGAGCGACTTAGTGAATCGTGCGCCTGCTCTGAGGTGTGATTAAGCTTCACGCAGATCGTGCCTACGCGTGAGGTGGCTAATTGGATTACGAGGTGGTTAACAGCGCGGGCAGCCGGCAAGTTTGCTGAACACAAACAGTGGCCGTAATGCGAACTTATATTTTAAGCGGGTGATTACGCGGGCCAAGTTGTGGGCCATCACGCATCAGTCCACACGGCACTGTCCGCGAGCTTGTTTCAGCAGATCCGCCAAACAGCCAACTAACTGCCGCGTAAAGTTGATTTACTGCACAAGTACAGTGTTTGATATTTAACCCATAATTAGAGCTTTCCGCTAATAGCGATGGAGCTGAGAACTGTTAGGTTTGAACTGTTCTGCCTATGCACAGAGCCGCAATGCTTCGTCTCTGGTAAAACATTTGGTCTGTTGAAATACTGTAAATCAGCTAACTCTGACTGCCCTAAAGCCACTGCTCAGCATATGCTGCGCCAACAGCCTAACGGTAATTCGTGACAATTATAGAAGCATAGCTCGCAACGTTTGGCTGGTCGATGTTTAGTCTGCCGTCATTCATCGAGTGCTGTTGTTGATTTATTACTCTGGAACTGCTTGCGTGGAAAAGGGTCGGATCGCTAACAATCTAGCTTGGCATACGATTATCTAAAGGTCAACACCAAGCAAACATAATCAGCTTTCGCTGCTATAAAAGCACTAGTTAACGAGGACGTGCTGAAAAGTAATGCTTTCAAATATTTTATGTGAAAAGTCTTAAACATTTTAAGTGCAACAAACGGCTGAACATTCTACGTCTTTATTTTTCGTGTCTACAAATGTATTTCTCAACATAGCCACCGCGACAACGAATACATTTCTCCCAAACAAAACTCGTTTCTTGATACCTTCACTTTAGCATGCGTGACTTCGTTGACAGAGCCACAATCTCCCCTCTGCTTGCACCGCTTCAACACTTTAAAGAGTTAAGTTCCGAACGCAGATGAAGTTGGATTGGCCAAGACGGGACAGTGTGGAGATTGATCGATTATAGTGAACACAAAGCTTCGTATTGTACTAGATATGCCAGCGCTCGTGTGTCGTCTGGTAATGTCATGCTTCAGGAGAGGCTGCGCCATTAGTAGAGAAGGTGTTCAAATTCGAAACGCGATTACAGCACGATGTTTCTCACGCACCTACATAGTTACGTTACAGGATGTGTTCAGCCACATGTGGAACGTCAACCACGACCTGCAACCAATTATGATGCCCAAGTACGTGTTTTAGCTGTAGTCGCGGCTAATCAGCTACATCAGTAGCAGACAAATTGCGGGAGAATCGGGAATCTCAAAAACGTCGGTGTTGAGAACGCTACATCAACATCGATTTCACCGGTGCCATATTTCTATGAACGATGAATTGCATGGCGACGACTTTGAACGTCGTATACAGTTCTGCCACTGGGCACAAGAGAAATTACGGTACGATGACAGATTTTTTGCACGCGTTCTGTTTAGCGACGAAGCGTTATTCACCAACAGCGGTAACGTAAACCGGCATAATATGCACTACTGGGCAACGAAAAATCCACAATGGCTGCGACAAGTGGAACATCAGCGATCTTGGCGGGTTAATGTATGGTGCGGCGTTATGGGAGGAAGGGTAATTGGGCCCCATTTTATCGATGGCAATCTAAATGGTGCAATGTATGCTGATTTCCAACGTAATGTTCTACCGATGTTACTACAAGATGTTTCACTGCATGACAGTATGGCAATGTACTTCTAACCTGATGGATGTCCGGCACATAGCTCGCTATCGGTTGAAACGATACTGAAAAGCATATTTCATGACAAGTGGATTGGTCGTCGAAGCACCACACCATGGCCCACACGTTCACCGGATATGACGTCCCAGGATTTCTTTCTGTGGGGATAGGTGAATCATATTTGCAATCGTGATCCACCGACAACGCCTGACAACATGCGTCAATGCATGTGCGAACATTACGGAAGGCGAACTACTCGTTGTTAAGAGGAATGTCGTTATACGTATTGCCAAATGCACTGAGGTTGACGGACATCATTTTGAGTATTTATTGCATTAATGTGGTATTTATAGGTAATCACGCTGTAACAACATGCGTTCTCAGAAATGATAAGTTCACAAAGGTACATGTATCACATTGTAACAAGCGATTTAAAATGTTCAAACGTACCTACGTTCTGTATTTTAATTTAAAAAACCTACCTGTTACGAACTGTTCGTCTAAAATTGTGAGCCATATGTTTGTGACTATTACAGCGCCATCTATCACAAAGCGAAAAAAGTGGTCCAACTAAAACATTCATATTTCTTTACGTACTACACGATTATGTAATGAAGAGTGAGAGTTCCTATATTTTTTAAAAATGCTGTTGATATCCGTTTGACCTATGGCAGCGCCATCTAGCGGGCCAACCATAGCGCCATCTGGTTTCCCTTTCAAGCAATACATATTTCGTTCTTTGTAGTTTTTTCGTTTGACGCTTATTTCGTGAGATATTTGGCCCGGTCACGATCAATGGACCACCCTGTATATAATGTTGTCAGTGATTTAGTCAAATATATATTCTTGATGCAAGTGATATGTCGTAAAATATTTTTACGTAGAAAATTTTACAATTTGATGACAGATATTCAGTCTCTAATCGCTGTAACTACATTAGTACGAATCCATCTACACTGAATGACTCGAGAACGCCTCCGTTAAATGCAAGTCCATCTAACATTACTCTGAAGTGATTATAAAATGTTCGTTTTGAAGACACTGTATAATACCTAGAATTGTTAAAATAAAGTTAACTTCGCCCGCATGGCAGAATACCTAACGTTCGAAATTAGCAGTCTAATCACTGCTCGCCTCCTCATACGATGGTCACCCTCCGTATGTCACAATTCCTACTGTGGTCCTAACCGGCTCACTGTTATGCTTTTTCACAGGGTGTCTGAAGCGTTCTTCAACCACTCCACGTGTTAATACACACACCTCACTGCATTTGAATGCATAAATACTTAAACAATAAAAGTAGCCTAGGAACATGATCACAGGATCCTCGAATGCGTACTGAATCGCAGATTAAAATGGTATGTCGCTTATAATTTTACGGCTGAAACTACTGTTTCCGAATATAGAAAAATACATCAAATAATAATACGACAGAAAGGTGCCTGAGATTACTGTCTAAAATGCTTCTTTCTAAATATAGAAAAATATGCCAAATAATAACAGGACAGAAAAAGGCGTAATAGTGATATAATAAATAAGAGTGGCTCATTAATGCACACTGATTTTATCTGCTGCTTCCACTGGCTGATGTAGTTTTTGTGTATGGGTTGCCGTTCTTGAATTACAGAAATTTGTTAAATAGTAAGTATTCAGTCACGGGAAATGCACTGAACTCTGTGGAAAAGCTTAAGACTTGCAATACCTTTATCTAAAACTATTCTTGCTTAATGGATATTGGTGCCTTGTTCAGACGGTGTAGTTAAATTTCCGAGCCAAATCGGTGTAATCATCGGCCTCTGGGAAAGGTTTGTAGCCATGCACCCAAGTGGCGCCGAAGAGAAACGGAAGCACTTCTCAGTGCCTTTCATATGAGCTCTGGTATTTTGTCGTATCACTATTTTAGAAAGTGGTGTTAATTCCAGAAGATTCGCAAATTTACATGCATGTAGTGTCCGAAGGCTAGTGCCACAGTTGGACTGTTCATATCACGGTACTCGTGTTTAAATGAGTTTGAAAATGGCAAATCTGCTTTGTGAATACAACGGTTCTTTCTTACATAGACGTAGCTGTCCATGTCTACATTACTCTAATATATACCTCTGCCGTGGCCTCTGCCAGAGTCCATTACTACCTGTCCGGCTGACAACTGAGCACTGGGTTTACCGACTCGTACATTTTCGTGGACTCTCTCTACATGCGGGGCTATCAAATTCTAGGGGGCTTGGGACATTGTTTGACGGAGTACCAAAGCACTGCGTCCACTCTGTTATCAGGCCATAATGAAATGTTATGTCACGTACTCCATTATGAAACGCAGTTCCACTCTCGTGAAAACAAGCACCACACTGCACCTCACCACAAACTCGCCATCATAGTTAGTCAACTCCACGTCAGTGTACGTAAATACAAACAAAGCTGTATGGTGTTAATTGGTTTCTATGTCTGTATGTACCTCATTCTAATCATCCCATATACGAACAAACTTAGCACTCCATTAAATATACAACGTCCGTCCAAGAAGTTCCGAAAGTGATTTTATTCCTGGCGTACAAGGGACGGCAAAGCAGTAACTACGGTGGTAACTGTAACTGACAACTGTAAACGACAGATGGGCATTCGACCAATGAGTTGTGAGCCGACTGTGTGAAATAGTGGACGTGCACCTGTAGTGTGTCAAAGTTGTTGGTTACAAACCGCGACGGAGAAACAAATTTCACATCTCTATGACAAGTGTACAAGACATTCTCCATTCTCCATATTTTGGACAAGAGAAAAGTGTTTGCCAAGTTTTTCCCGCACACCTTGACTGCCGATCAAAAACAACGATGCCTGCATACCTTCTGCGACTTGACTTACTTGAAAAACGAGGACTTTTTTATTATATATTATTTCCTTTAATACATCGTAGAGACGAGACTATGGTATTACCAATACGGATCTATCACAAAACGACGAAATGCATAATGAATCTTCTATGATTCGCTAAGACCGAAGAAGGCGAGAATGACACGCGGGCTGAACAGTAACCCAAAGGAGGACTTTTCTGACAGCTTAACATTGCTGTATGGAGGTTTTATGCGTTATATTCAGGTGGGGAGAGACTATGCGGACCACGTGAAGCATTAAAACCACCGTCTTCCTAACTTAATTTTTAATTGGTCTAGTCTCGAAAACTTTTCGACTAATGGGGTACAGTCCATGTTTGCTTCATGTAATACTTTAATCACATTACTAAATAAAAGTCCCGCGGCCCATTTTTCTGTCTATATGTAAAGGCTAATCTCTGGAAATACTGTGGGAATTTTGATACGTTTCTCACTAATACGTAGAGAAAATCACAAGGAAAATTTTTATGTATCATTTATTATTACAGCAGTTATGAGTGTTTAACACATTTAACATTATCGGTTCCATTTATAATTGGAGTTCGGAGTGACATCTCGTGGCAGTGATGATTACATGTGTCTGCTACCGAGCGAGGGGTGCAGGACTAGCCACCTGGACTCTCATTGAAACCTGCATCTGACCATACAAATTTAGGTTTCCCGTGATGTCCCTAAATCGTTCTTGGCCACTGCCGCGATAACTATTTCCAAAGGGCACGGCCTATTTCCTTCCCCACCATTGAAACATTCCGACCGAGCTTGTGCTCCGTCCGTAACGATCCCTATGTTGACTAGAATTTAAACAATAATCTTCGTTCCTTCCTTCCTTCCTTTCTCTATTGCTACAAAAATTCAGCACATCAACTAAATCAAGCTAACAAACAGATAAGCTATACGTCTAAAATTATGAGATAATCCACCTCATCATGCAAGAAACTTATAAACAGCGAGTCTATACAGGGTGGTCGGAAACAGTCACAAAAAACAGGAAGGGTGTTGTTTGGGAGTAACTGTTGCGAGAAAAATTTATATATTGCGTCGTTTCCGAATTATTTATAATTGAAGTTAGCCAATCAGGTAGTTGTGCGCACAAGTTTAAGCAACTTGTCATAGCCTGTTATGCCAAAAGTATTCTTCGTTTGGTTTCCTAAAAGCGGACTAGAGAGTGATACAAAGATTGAACACTGAACGACAGTAAGAATCTTTTGTACTGTTTGAGGAAATCAAATGAAGAACACTTTTGGCAGTATCGTCCCAGGCAGGATCTTGAATTTGCGCGCTCGACGACATGATTGGTTAAATTCAGCGCAAAATAACTCGGAAATGGCGTAACATATCAAACTTTTCTCTTAACAATAATTTCCCAGTGCAACCTAGCCTCAAGCACTCTTACAAGATTTTCAGATTGTTTCCGTCCAAATTATATACGAAACGAAAACATAAGTATCAATAGTTCACAAGCGGTATTAAAATAAATTATTAAGCTGAATCACAAATTTCATCCCCATGCGTCAAACGCAAGCTGTACATGGAACGTTACACGCAAATATCTGATTCTGAATAATATGCTACATTCAGTGGTCGACATGTAAATACTACCAAGTGTCAACTTAAGTACACTACATTTTCAGCGTGTCGTATTCAACTCACTCCGCTCAAAGTAATAGTAATATTGTAAATAGTCTTCACGGGTTTGCCGTCGGATCACGTTTTGCAAATTCCTAGCCACGAGCAAGATTGAACTACCTGAAGATGTCGGACAGTTGCTCCTAGGAAGTATTGTGGAATTTGCACAACGTGATCCGGCGGCAAACCCGTGAAGACTATTTACAACACATCCTCCGGGAAAGCTTGAAGAGCCACAATAGTACTTATCTCCAATTGATCTCAAGTATTTCATATATCTACAGATGAAATAGCTTATCTAGGAGATATCATGGTAAATGTTCTTCTTGCAGCTTCCTTATCTCACACCTTTATATGTATAATTAATAAGCACTGAAAACTACTCTATTAACACGAGACAACCACAACACACAGGTATGGATAAAGTTACACCGTATGGAAAAAGGTAATCACATAAAAGAGACACAAAATTATAATCAAAAGAGAAAATAATACTCAGGCATACTTAATATACGTTCTAAAGGTCATAACTCATTATTTTCTGCATTTCCTCTCTCTATATGGGCCATCATGCGTCTCCTATTAACTCCAGCACAAACTTAGTCTCTTTCTGTACATAGCAGCATCTACTTTCAATATTCTGTTGATAACACTACATTACGCGAATACTTTCACAAAAAAGCACCAGTAAAATAGCAAAAACAGATAAATTTGATCTAACAAAACGATTGTGTACCGAACACTATGGTTATATTAAGCCCCGGTATCATTTCATTTACATCTGCAAACAAACTCCGCGATTCACCATATGGTGCGTGGAGGACTACTAATAATTTCCTTTCCTGTTCTACTCGCAGATTCAATGATGGGAAATCGACTGTGTATGTAACACCGAGTGAGTCCTGATTTCTCGTATTTTATCGTCGTGGTCCTTAAGTGAAATGCATACTGGTGGCAGTAGAATTATTTTGCAGTCACCTTTAAATGCCGGTTCTCTAAATTTCCTCACTAGTATTCCTCGAATAGAACGTCGACTTCCCTCCACGGAGTCCCGTCTGAGTTCCCGAAGCATCTCCGTAAAACTAGCGTGTTGTTAGAACCTACAGCCTCAGAACTGCTTCGATATCTTTCTTTCATCCGACGGTGGTTTGGATCCCTAACACTCCAGCAGTACTCAAGAATCGGCCGTACTAGCGTCCTAAAAGCGGTCTCATATACAGATGAACCATATCTTCCTAGAAATCTCCTAATAAACCGAAGTCGACTATTAAGCTTTCGTACTACAATTCTCTCATGCTCGTTCCAGTTCATATTGCTTTGCAACGTTTCGCCCAAATATTTAAACGACTTTGACTGTGTCAAGCAGGACACTACTAATACTGTATCCAAACATTACTGGTTTGTTTTTCCTACTCATGTGCATTAACTTATATTTTTCCACATTTAGAGCTAGTTGCCATTCGTCACAACGACTAGAACATTTACCTATGTCATCTTGTACCTTCCTACAGTTATTCATCTTCGACAGCATCCCGTACAGAACAGCATCATTATCCCTATCTCACAGATCACTTACGTATATAAAAACTAACAGCGGTCCTATCACACCACCCTGGGTTACTCCTGACGATACCATCGTTCTGAAAGTCGCTCGCCATCGAGAACATCATACTGGGTTCTATCACTTAAGAAGTATTAGAGCCACTCACATAGCTGGGGACCTATTCTACATGCTCGTAGCTTCATTAACAATCTGTTGTAGGACACCGTAACAAAGCTTTTCGGAAAGACTAGGAATTACAATTACGAACAACTTTGAATTGGGAGGAACACATAGAAAATATTGTGGGGAAGTATAACCCAAGACTGTGATTTATTGGCAGGACACTGGCTGCACTACGCTTGTCCGTCCTCTTTTAGAATACTGCTGCGTGATGTGACATCCTTACCAGAAAGGACTGACGGAGTACATCGAAAAAGTTCAAAGAAGGGCAGCACGTTTTGTATTATCGCGAAATAGGGGAGAGAGTGTCACCGAAACGATACAGGATTTAGGGTGGACATCATTAAAACAAAGGCGTTTTTCGTTGCGGAGGAATCTTATCACGAAATTCCAATCACCAACTTTCTCTTCCGAATGCGGAAATATTTTGTTGACATCAACCTACATGGTCAGAAACGACAATCATGATAAAATAAGGGAAATCAGAGCTCGTACGGAAAGATATAGGTGTTCGTTCTTTCCTCGCTCTATACGAGATTGGAATAACAGAGAATTGTGAAGATGGTTCGATGAACCCTCTGCCAGGCACTTAAATGTAATTTGCCGAGTATCCAAGTAGATGTAGATGCAGAAATCTAGAAATACGAAATATGCCTGTTGGTCTTCATCCATAGTTTGCAGTATATCATGTGAAAAAACACAAAGCAGAGTGTCGCACGACCGATGCTTTCTAACCCAGTGCTGATTCGAAGAAACAAGTTTTTCGGTGTCTAGGAGTTTTATTGTGTTTTGAACTCAGAATACAGAGTGTTCAAAAACAATAGTCTGATTTAGGACTGTAATAATTACCAAACCTGGGTTTTGCTGGCAAGGAATTGTGTTTTGTTTGAATGGGCGTGGCCTACATTTGCAGAAAAATATCAGATGTCTGTCAATGCGTCTTCCCTGTTTGTAGTCAGTCATAAGTAAAATGGCTCCGCTCACCAGAATGTGTTTTGTGTGCTAAAGTTTGCAAACAGTGAATCAGTGATTTCGGTCCAGCGTGCTTTTCGTCGGCGTTTCGGCACTGATGCGCCTGCACCCAAAAACATTCGTCGTTCGTATCGCCAGTCTGAAGAGACAGAATTCTTGGCTAAAGGTAAGAGTTGAGAACGACCTCTCACTTCTGATGGGGAAAACACAGTGACTAGAATCAGCTATCTTCATATGCTGCATAACTGGCTTTATCCAGAGAGAGACTCCGATGATTTCTTTTTCCAACAAGATGGGGCTCCACCACACTGGAACAGCAACGACGTCAGTTTCTCAATGACACTCTGCCTCAACGCTGGAAGCGGCGCAAGGGGCCCCGAGACACCGTTCTGCATTCTTGGCCTCCAAGATCGCCAGATACGACTCCATGTGAATTTTTTTTTGTGGAGATATGTGAAAAAAAGTGTGTTCATCTCTGCTTTACCTCGTGACGTAGAAGAAGTGAAGAACATAGTAACAGACGTAATACCTTCTGTGCCGGCCGCGGTTCTAGGCGCTTTAGTCCGGAACTGCGTGACTGCTACGGTCGCTGGTTCGAATCCTGCTTCGGGCGTGGATGTGTGTGACGTCTTTAGGTTAGTTAGGTTTAAGGGGTTCTAAATTCTAGCGGACTGATGACCTCAGATGTTAAGTCCCATAGTGCTCTGAGCCATTTGAACCATTTTGAATACCTTCTGTTAAGGCAGATATATTGTGTAAAGCTTATGACGAATTTAGCTATTGTCTAGATATTGTTCGTGTTGCTGCTGGTGGAAACATAGAGCATTTGTAATAGCGTAGCTAACATTTTAAGATTTTTTCAGTATGCTGCAATTCAGCACATGTTTGTAGTATGTTTTTATAAATAAATATGGAGTTTTGAAATCAGATAATTATTTTTGAAACACGCTGTTTGTTCAAGAATTCTGCAGAAAACCGATGTTAAGGATACTGGTCCGTAATTTTGGAGTTCTTTTACGCTTCTTATATACAGGAGTCACCTGAGCTATTTTCCGGACACTTGGGGCTTTAGACTGAGCAAGAGCTTCGCGATAAATGCAATCTAAGTAAGGGGCCAATGCCGTAGAGTACTCGTAGTAAAACCGAATTGGAATTCAATCCGGACTTTGCGACGTCTTTGTTTTCCACTTTTCCATTTATTTCTCTACGCCAGGGGTGCTTATTATTATGTCATTCATAAGAGACTGTGTTCGATGTCAAAGGAATGTACGTTCGTACGATTCTCCTGTGTGAATGATTTCTTAAATTCTAAATTTAAAACTTCGGCTTTCGTTTTCCTGTCTTGTACTGCCATACCAGACTCGTCCAGGAATGACTGGATGGAAGCCTTTCACTCTCTTAGCGATTTTACACAGGACCAGAATTTTCTCGGGTTCTCGCTCAGATATTTTGCTAAGGTATGATGGTGACAGTTGTTGTATGCTACGTCCGTATATCATTTCATAGATGCACGAATCTCTGCTAGCCTTTCCTCCCGTCATTCGCGCGTTCTCATTTCAACCGAGAATGCAACAGCCTTTACGTCCTCAGCACTTTCTGAATTTCGTTGGTAAACCACGGTGGGTTTTTTCAATCGTTAATCCACTTACAACACACGTAATTGTCCAGAGAACAATTTGCAGTCTGTTTAGTCTTGGTCATAATTGATCTACGTCAATCTTACTGAAAATAAACTATGTCAATTCATCGTCTAAGTTTCTGCAGAAACACTCACCAAGGCTTTTCGACTGATTTATAAACTTTCGTAACGATAGTCGCCATGATGACATCATGATCACTAAACCCTGTCTCCATACTGACGCCATCGATTCTTGTAGCTACAAGATCTAACATATTTCAATTGCCTGTGGGCTCCCGAACTATCAAGGTTTCGGAAAACCCGTTCAGTAGCACTTCGCAAAATTATCCTGAATCCATAGGCGTCCTAGACTATACTCGGTAGCATAAAGTCGCCTCCAACTAACATTGCGTGTTCTGGATACTTTTCTTGCCACTCACCATAGAATTTCTTTGAATGATTCTCGAACTGTCACTGCGGCATATGGTAGCCGGTAAAAATATCCAACATTTAACTTGGTTTCAACTAGCCGTGTTACGCGTGGCCATTCATAGTCTCACTCAATTTCGACCTCAAAAGAGACAATATTTTAGTCAACTGCACTGAACACTCCCCTCTCCTATAGAGTGTAACCTGTCTTTCTCACAGACGTCCCATGACTCGCTAAATACGAGTATTTCAGAGCTTTCTACTTCGGGTTACAGCGAACTCCGGATCCCAAGAATAATCTGAGTGAGACGACATTCCTGGAGGGCAGTATATTCAGGAACTTTGTTACGAATACTTCCACAAGTTACTGATAAAACATTGACAGTCGAAATATCTTTACTCTGAAAAATGCGTGATTTTGCTACCTATATGTCGACTGGCGACTGTTCATCACAATACTTCAGGCTACCGGCTAGTCTAAAATACACACAAGTCCACTCCCCAAGTGCTCTGCAACTTGAGTAGCTGCTTCCTTCCTGAAGTGCACCCTTAGCCTATCAAGATGAGTCCAACAATTCCCCTCCGAATAACGTAGGTTCAGAACTCTACGGCCAAGAATGTCACAAAGTTGACGAAGCCTTTGGTTGAGACCCTACTCAGCTCCAAACCAAAGGACCTCGATCGTCCCTGGGAACAATGCTGCAAGTTGCAATCTCTGCTTTCACCTCACAGGCGAGGCTAGCAGCCTTCACCACCTCCGCAATGGGCCTGTATTAACTGAAGGTAGCCTCAGAACCTATGCGACAGGAGACGTTGGTGCCAATGTCAGCCACAACTTGTAGACGCTTTTCAACCTGCACGTTCTATAGACGCAGGCAAGACCGCCTTAACATTTCGGATGAGGGACCTCAGCAGACATGATAGGTGCACATTAGCTTTATTTCCAGCCCTGAAGGCTGTCTTTGTAACGGGATCCATAACGCACACAACGATGAAGCTCTCGATAACTAACAATCTGCAGCCCATGTCTGCCTGCTCGAACCCTACTGAAGGAACTGCCACCTGTTCACCCACAGGGCGAACACGCTATGCCAGGTGACCAACATCCACACTGGGGCCTCACTTCTAGTGATGCAAAAGCATTACCACCTGTCACTCACCCTGCGGTGATGGCGGATCCGCTCCATCAGGTACACTTCCCTTTGTCACGAGCTTGGTGCGCGTGCCAGTTGCTTAATGTTCTAACACATATCGGGGATAGTGACACAAATATTCTGTTTCTTGTCCGCTCCAGGAATGATTCCGACGCACCACATATACATAATTCCCGTGTCCTCAATGGCTTCACTAGCTTCTTTTCCTGTTTTCAGAGTAATTGCCGCTCAACATTGTCAACTTGTATTCATTTTTACTCTCTTTCCTCCAACAAGTCTGCTTCAGTATCATTATTGGTGTCTTTTTGGCGACAAATATGTCCCTTCGCAGCATCTTCATCCTCCTTAGAGCTATCCTCAATTATAAGATTAGCATTCTGTACACCACCAAGTTCCTCAGTAATTGTAGGTACTTTACGATTCTGATTCCTCATTCTTCAGGATACAATGTTTTATGAATCCTTGCCTGTAATACTCGCACTGTTTCTTACTTCCTCTTTCATCGCCCAGCCACTAATAAAACCTCTATCTAACGTTAGTACGTTAATATGTGTTTTCACTTCTTCCTCAGGACAACTTTCAGTGACTCCATTTAATTATCATCATTAACTATCGCATCACTGATTTAATTCTGATTCACATAATTAGAATCAACATGCATGCTCACCTGCATATGTGCCAAATTAACATCAAAATTACTACCAACAGCAACTTCATTGGCACAAACAACACTCTGAGTAGTCCCATATTGATTAAATCTCGACAGACACGCATCATTTGCTTCATTAACATCCACTGCAGCATTAAACACCCCTGATTCCTTAAAACTGAACCCCTCAGTATCACTTTCTCAGCTATCATTCATATCGTGCTTAGTTCCATGCAAACACCTGCTTTCCATTCTGGTAACATCACTGTTTGTGTCTCAGACATTTGACTTATTACCATGGTGGTCATACACTCTTTGTTTATACTGGTCTCCTGGCCAGCACCTTCATTTTACGAATTCCTCTATCACACAACAATCAAAATTCATTTCTGCTACTAATTTATTTACGCCTGGCCACTACGTACTACAAATCGTACCCGTACCTAACTCCTCATATCTTCTAAGACTGGGATTTATGTGGCAAAACCTAGATTGTGTTTTCTTCTTACCAGTAGCACACCGTTTGCTTTTGGAACCTTATCTAGTTGTATTCATAGCACAATATTTACCGACTCTGCAGAACGTATTTATTTATCTATTCATTTATTTATTTACATGGTTTGTTCCGTAGAACCAAACTCAGGAGCCATTCTCCAAGGTCATGAAACATGTCAGCACATGAAATTATAACATAAAAGTAATAATAGATAAAAATAAAATGTTTATGAACCCGAAAAGAGTTAATCCATAAGTTTAAGTAAAGGCATTCAACAATAAAACCAGAATCAGCTTAATTTTTCAAGGAACTCCTCGACAGAATAGAAGGAGTGACGCATGAGGAAACTCTTCAGTTTCGATTTGAACGCGCGTGGATTATTGCTAAGATTTTTGAATTCGAGCGGTAGCTTATTGAAATTGGAGGCAGCAGTATACTGCACACCTTTCTGCACAAGAGTTAAGGAAGTCCTATCCAAATGCAGGTTTGATAATTGTCGAGTATTAACAGAGTGAAAGCCGCTTGTTCTTGGGAATAAGCTAATATTGTTGACAAGAAATGACAGTAGGGAATATCTATACTGAGAGGCCAATGTCAAAATACCCAGACTCGTGAACAGGGGTCGAAAAGAGGTTTGTGTACGTACACCACTTACTGCCCGAACCGCCCGTTTCTGAGCCAAGAATATCCTTTTAGAACGGGAAGAGTTACCACAAAATACACTAATGCTCATAAATTAAGGATAATTGCAGACTGTGGTGCAACACAACGTGGCACTACACAAAACTGGCACTAATAGCATAGGCACATAGGCAACACACACGACACAGATCTGTAAGTCCACAGTATTGGTGATAAGTTGAGAAAATCTTTCCGAAACACATGTACTACAAAACGCCACTGTTTCCTGAGCATGTAGCCCGACATCAATATGGTATATGATCACCATGCACACGTACACAGTTCGCACAACGGGTTGGCACACTCTGAATCAAGTGGTCGAGCAGCTGTTGGGGTATAGCCTCCCATTCTTGCACCAGCGCCTGTCGGAGCTCCTGAAGTGTCGTAAGGGTTTGAAGACGTGCAGCGATACGTCGACCGAGAGCATCCCAGACGTGCTCGATGGTGTTTAGGTCTGGAGAACAGACAGACCACTCCATTCACCTGATATCTTCTGTTTCAAGGTACTCCTCTACAATGGCAGCTTGGTGGAGCCATGCATTATCATCCATCAGGAGGAAGGGGGGACCCACTGCACCCCTGAAAAGGCGGACATACTGGTGCAAAATGATGTCCCGATACACCTGACGTATTACAGTTCCTCTGTCAAAGACATGCAGAGGTTTACGTGAACCAAACATAATCCTACCCCACACCACCAAACCACGACCTCTATGCACGTCCCTTTCAAGGACATTAAGGGGTTGGTATCTGGTTCCTGGTTCACGCCAGATGAAAACCCGTCGAGAATCACCGTTCGGTGACCATAACCTGGGACCCCTGTTCCAATGACCATGTACTGTGTTCTTGACACCATTGTTTACGCGTTCTCCTGTGACCAGGGATCAGTGGAATGCGTCTTGCAGGTCTCCAGGCGAATGAACCATGTCTGTTCAGTCGTCTGTAGACTGTGTGTCTGGAGACAACTGTTCCAGTGGCTGCGGTAGGGCCCCGAGCAAGGCTACCTGCAGTACCCCGTTGCCGTCTGCGGGCACTGATGGTGAGATATCGGTATTCTTGTGGTGTTGTACACTGTGGTCGTCCTGTACTGTAGCGCCTGGACACATTCCCTGTCTGTTGGAATCGTTGACATGCTCTTGAGATTACACTTTGTGGCACACGCAGGGCCCGTGCTACGACCTGCTGCGTTTCACGAGCCTCCAGTCGCCCTAGTATTCTACCCGTCATAACGTCATCAATATGTGTTCTTTGAGCCATTCTCAATACACAGTAGCCATTAGCAGGTCAGAAAACGTCGGCACACTTACTCGCTGCACCGTCCTCTGACATGCACCAACACAACTCTGCGTATGTGGACTGCTGCCAGCGCCACTGAGCGACGACCGCAGGTCAAATGCACCGCATGGTCATACCGCGAGGTGCTTTAAACCCGGAAACCCCCGACCAGAGCGTTGTTTCACCATGTATCAGCATTATCCTTAATTTATGAGCATGAGCGTATGATACCATACGACATAAGCCAATGAAAATAAGCAAAGTAGGCTAATTTTCGTGTCGAACGATTATTCACTTCAGATACCGTTCGAATAGTAAAAATGACAGCTTTAAGTCTTTGAACAAGATCCTGAACGTGCCCTCTCCACTACAGTTTACTATCTATCTGAACACCTAAAAATTTGAACTGTTCAATTTCACTAATCATATGCCCATTCTGTGAAATTAAAACTTCAGGTTTTGTTGAATTGTGTGTTAGAAACTGCAAAAACTGAGTCTTACTGCGATTTAGCATTCGTTTATTTCAAGCTATGAACTTAGGATGAACTGCACTATTCAGTGTTGCACACAACATCCTATAGTACCAAGCTAGTGTCATCAGCAAACAGAAATATTTTAGAGTTAGGGTAATACTACGGGCAATATCATTTGTATAAATAATTAACAGGAGTGGCCCCAACAGTGATCCCTGGGGCATCCCCCACTTGACTGTACCCCACTCATACGCCACATCACAGCCATTTTAAACATTGTGAATAATGATCTTTTGCTATGTGTTGCTAATGTAAGAAGTGAACCAGTTGTGAGCTACTCACCATATTCCGTAATGGTCCTAGTTTTGGAGCAGTATTTTGTGATCAACAAAATCAAACGCCTTAGTTAAATAAAAAAATATCGCTAGCGTTCGAAACCTTTTGTTTAACCCATCCAGTACCTCACAGAGAAAAGAGAATGTAGCATTTGCAGTTGTTAAACAACTTTTAAAGGCGATCTATACATTTAATAACATATCGTGTGATATAAAATGATTAAGTATCCTTACATACACATCCTTTTCTATACCTTTAGCAAACACTGATGGCATAGATATAGGTCTAAAATGGTCTACGTTATCCTTTTCTCCATTTTTATAAAACAGCTTTACTACTGAGTACCTTTATCGTTCAGGTAACTGACCAGTCCTAAAGGAAAAACTACAAATATGGCTAAATACAGGGCTAACATGTGCAGCACAGAACTTTAATATTCTGCTAGGCACTCCATCATATCCATGAGAGTCCTTAGTCTTCAGTGATTTAATTGTTGACTCAGTCTCCCCATGTCTGTATCACAGAGGAGTATTTCAGGCATTAATCTCGGAAAGGCATTTGCCAAGAAAGTTATATGATACCTTGTAGAAACTAAATTTTTATTTCATTCATCAGCAATGCTCAGAAAATGATTGTTAAATACTGTACATATATCAGATTTGTCAGTAACATAAATGTTTTTACTATGAACTTTCTATCGTCGACCTTGTGCTGCTGACCACACACTTCCTTCACAACTGACCATATAGTTTTAATGTTATCCTGTGAATTAGCTGTTGTATTTGCATACCATATACTCTTAGCCTTCATAATAACATTTTAAGCACCTTACAGTACTGTATGTAATTAGCTACTGTAGCTTGATTGGGACTCCTTCTAACTTTTTGATATAATTCCCGCTTTGTTCTACATGATATCTTTATCCCACTAGTCAGCCACCCGGGCTGCCTAGTACCGCTAGTACCCCGTTTAGAACGTTCTAATGGAAAGCAACTGTCAAAGATCATGAGAAATGGGTTAAGGAAAGAATTATATTTATCATTTATATTCTCGGCACTATAAACATCCTGCCCCTCTTGTTCCTTGACAAGGTTTAAAAAACTCTCAATTGCTGCTGGATTAACTTTCCTATATATTTTGTAATTATATGTGACAGCTGTTTGAGTACAACAGCCTTTTAGTGTTAAAATCTGTGCATCATGGTCTGAAAGGCCATTCACCCTTTTACTATCAAATTGTCCATCTAGTAATGAAGAATGAATAAAAATATTTTCTATGGCTGTGTTACTGTTCCCCTGCGCCCTAGCTGGAAAAATATAGTCTGCATCAGATCATTTGAATTTAGGGGATCTACTAACATCTTTTTATTGCACCATGATATACAAAATTTATATTGAAGTCACCACATATAACTAATTTCTGGTACTTCCTACGAAGTGAATCAAGAACCCTCTCTTCCTTGAACAGAAATGCTCTGAAGGCAGAGTTAGGAGACCTATAAACAACAACAATTATGAGTTTTGTTTCACTAAATGCAACTGCCCCTGCGCAGCATTCTAATATCTGTTCAGTGCAGTGCCGTTATAGGTCTTTGGACTCAAATGGAATACCGTTTTTTACGTACATAGCCACTCCCTCACCCCGCAAGAAACTCCTTGAAAAACAGCCGAAGGTGAGGCACGTCTTTGTTTCCCGTCTGCCCCTCCTGAAACTTAGCATATACCCTCGTACTTTGACTTCCCCACTCATCATCTCTGCTCCTGTTTAAATCCCCCATCCCTAATCTATTTCACTGTTAACTGCAACCAAAATGCAACTCTAATGTTATCTAGACAACAGTTTAAACAGAAGAGACATATGGACGTTTCTTTGACAATATCGCAAGGAAATATCAAGCTAAGAGAATGGGTATCTTTGAGGGCGTAGTGTTCATAAAAACGACATAGGTTCAACATGGAGGTCAGCAGGAAGCAGGCGCTTAAAGAGCTCAGCCGCTGCGAGTGCTACTTTATCGTTTCTGCATATTAATGTACACCTGTATTATGTATAACTTGCGTTAAAAATGCTACACCGGATATGCATTCGGCTTTCTTTCTGTGCAACGCTCTAGAGTTAGTATTTGTAGGTACTGATGGAAGATATCTGTCTGCTACAGGCTATAGAATGTTACTTTTCTTTATCTCTTTGGCTTAGTGAAACGTGCCATTAGTTTATTCTCACTTAATTGAACTTTTATTTCTGAGCACAGTAAGACATACTGTTACTATTGGGTGACAATTTCCCTATCTTTGGCAATAAATCAAGCATTTTCAGCATCGCATTAAATTGAAGCAACCCAACATTTACAGTTGTAAATTGCATATATGCATTTCATCAACTAATGACATTTAAATGGATCCGGGTAGGACGTAGCCTGCAAAGTCGAAGACATAGGCTTTGTTTAAGGCTTCACAAATCAAATTTATTTTCCATTTAAGTTAAATGCAAAATTTGCATGGGACAATAAACTCCACGGAGACAATTATTTTAACTCATTATATGTTTAACCGTAAACATACAATTTCAGGGAATGTGCTCCCACTTATTTCAAATACAAGCTGGGGTCATAGTGTCGTAATGTGTGGTAGGGAGCATATGAATTCATAAGAAAAACGATTAAGTACGAAGTCAAACACTCATTTAGCAAGAGAGAAGTTACCATACTACTGCATGTACTGAAAATACTGCTGACTAGACGGAGAAGCGTCATCACAATGAACAGGTATGAAAACGGCAAAAATTCGTGCAATGAGAAAAACAAATATTGACAGAATACTGCTGAACGTATAGATACTCATTCAGTATTAAAGATAGAGAGTAATCGATTACATAAAGCTGCTGTACATTTTCAGCATAATCTGAGGAGCGTGTAGGTGGATAGAAACAATCACGTAAGGATATCGCGGACAGACATTAAGTCGGATATTCGGAAATCAGACAAAAAGTAAAAAACAATCAGCATAATTTAGTGGTAAATACGAATTAGCACCTCATCGTAATTTAGTGAATACATGGTGTAACACTACCACTCCACCGAACGAGGTGGCACAGTGGTTAGCACACTGGACTCACATTTGGGAGGACGAGGGTGAAAACCCACATCCGGCCATCCTGATTTAAGTTTTCCATGATTTCCGTAAAACGGCTTCAGGCAAACGCCGGAATGATTCCTTGAAATGGCGCAGCCGACTTCCCTCCCATCCTTTCCTAATCTCATGGGACCGATGACTTCGCGGTTTGGTCCCCTCGCCTCAAATCATCCAACCACAATCACTCAAAGTACGAAAATGACAAATGCAATATTAATGAAAAAATCTGCATTCTAGCCAAGCACTGAAGTTGCGATCACTTATGAAAGATTACGATAGCAAAGGACATCGATTCTATCACAGTATCACACGAAAATGTGGCTAAAGCAGATATCCAATCACTAAGACCATTAAAAATATTGCGAAGTTCAGAATTCCAATCTTAAATGCAAATTGACTCCTTTAATTTATCTAAAGCGTTGAGGATGAAAAAGCATGATAATATATGTATCTAAACGTCGTTTCTTTGTTCTGACACCTGATGTGGTATCCAAAAGATCTATGGACAAGGTTATACTCACGTAAAAATAAACATTTGCGCACATGCGAACTTATACTCAAAACGAATAACGTAAACTTCCTCCTTTTATTCTGAGTGTTCAACATCTCTGTGAAACAAAATTGAAGTATACCAAGACCATTCCAATACCTTTATCCGCATTTCGGAATGTCTACGAGAGATACAATCTGACTTAACAAGAGTTCGAACTAGAGTGTTCCGCTGATCCATTGGGCAGCACTCGTCCGTTCCGTGAGCCAGCGAAGGGGAGAGCGTTAAGCCAAAGGTCCCTGCTACCTGCTACCGTCCCATACGAAAACTCTCATACAAAAGGACCTGTTTCCACCAATTGGTAAACCTCTCTGCCCTTCTTCCTAACGACCATATGTTTGCAAAACTGCCGTCGCTATCTTCCAGACTCTTTTCACCCAGAAGAAAATACACTCGTCTTATATGCTTAAAACAGCCATACAGGATCAAAACACAGGATTAGGTCTTGGCAAAAAGGATTAGCATAACAAAAATTAGATGTAGGGATTAAAAGAGAAAAAAAAGCCAACGGCTCCTTTCCTTCGTCGAGGTTCACTTCCATCACACAAAGGAAGCTAGAGGCACTGAAAACTGAGAAAGAGCACAACTAAATGACGCAGACATATGAAATGGATCTCACGCATCGCTTCCACTGATTGTTGCTTATTCTATGACTTAGCTACATGTGAATTTTTCATTGAATAGTGTTATCGAGCGTTTTGTCACAAATTTTTTGTAAAACTTCTTGTGTGGTATTTTTTAGACCATTTTATCTTTAACAGACGTCGCCTGCATTCTAAGTCAAATGTGTCAATAGTTTTTTTTTCTTTTCATGTTTGTGTGTCGCCCAAGTTTCGTTAGCACAAAGTGATGCGTCCTACTCTCAGCATTTAATGAGTTTTTACAGACTTCACTTTTTACCTTGTTTGAAGAATTTATTTTCGCATTATACAGAACGTTACTTCACTACTCTAATGCCTTTATTATTCTCTACTTCTCCCATCTCCACTCATATTGTCTCAATATTTACGTAATCCTGTTTGTTGTAATTTCTTCTCCTAGTGCCGAATCTGGCCAGTTGTGGGTAAGGTGAAACTATTACTCAGATGAGTGTTTCTTCTGAATGTTATTCTTTTTCCTATCTTCTCATTATTATTTCATTCCCTAGATCTGCTGTGGTTTTTGCTCCTGGGCGAAAATCTGTACGTTTTTCTCTTTTTGTCATGAAAACCTTTGAAGGTTTCTGATTAGGATCTGAATTCTTGTCGTTTTTTTCTTCTTCGGTTATACTTATTTCTTCCAAGTTTTTAGTGCCTTTGATCCATAGATTTTTGTTTATTTTTTATTGGAGAATTCTTTAAGTTGGTCTGTTGTCCTCCAGTCCTTCTTTCACCTAGTCAAAGAAACCAACCAGTCTTCTCCGCATTGTGCTTGAGAGGTTGAAAATTTTTTCTTTGAGTTTTTTGTTGCTTCTTAATTTGTAGTTTCCATCTTCGTCAGTGATGGGTCCCAGAGCTTTTCGAAGGTTTCAGGGCTCTTTTCTCACCACATTTTCTATCTCTTGCTTAAAATGTGGCATTGACTCTGCTGCATTGAGCACTTATGGTCTTATAACTGTATCTGAGTGTTTAATTTTCGCAATAATGGAAACTAAATTTTTATTGTCGGTATCCTGGAGAGTTCATACACAACCCCCATTTCCTAGGATACGTCGACCATCGCCTATTTGGTTAGTTCATTTCTCTGAAAGATTCATCCTAGGTATTTAAATTTTTGAACTTTGATAATGTATCCAAACTCTGTTTACAGCCATTTCGAGCACTCCCAGTATTTGGCATATACTGTATTTTGAACGTCGAGAATTGTAGATCTACTTTCTTTAACAGTCTTCCAAGGAGATTTTTTCGGGTGACAGCCGTTTCTGTATCTTTGAGAATGACTGCAAGGTGATCAGCGTAGGTAAGGCAGTTGACACTGATTTCTTTGTGATTCGCTCCTAGTTTTATATGCTGATTTTTTACAGCTTTTTGTAGAGCGCTTTCCCAATCTGTACTAGATTTTTTCCAAACCGCAACTAAAGAGTACAGAGGAGAGTTCATCCCTCGTCGGACTCTTGTTCTGAATTCAAACGAGTCAGAAATTTAGCCTTTGAATTGAACTTTTGATGGAGTCTTCGTGAGAGATCCATTAATCAAATTAAGCAGTTATTTATCCATTCTACTTTCTTATAGTGTAGAGAACGTGGTTGATCTGTCAATATAATCGTAAGCTTCTTAAAAGTCCAAGAATGTGGTATATTTTTTGCTCGTCACCTTACAGTGCCTTATTATTGAATTTATGTTGATGATGTGTTCCACATAAGAACTTTCCTTGCGGTAAACTCGTTGGTATTCCCCTATATATTTGTCGAATTGGTTTTCTATCTGTGCTAGAATTGCACTACAAATAATTTTGTAAGTTAATTGAAAAGGGAGATGAACACGTAATTACTGGAATCTGATTCATCGCCTTTCATGTGTAGGGGATCGTATACTCCTCATTTTCATTTTTATGGAATTCCTTCTATATCCAAAATATGTGTAAAATTAAATTGCCTAAGATCTTAATTTTTTCTTGATAAACAAAACTGCACCAGATATTGAACAATCCTTTATTAGTAAAACCGGTTTCACGGCTCTAAAGTTACATTTTCAGGTGCGTCTGAACAGTAATAAAAACGGAGATAGGAGGACAACTTTAAAAAGAAAGGACACTAGTTCTGCTGAAAGGAGTATGTAATGTCAATGATGTTTAGATACTAAATATACGGAATGGGCAATAACCGTCAAGATAATGGCGTACACAGTAAGCAGAACACTCACAATCACATCATTTACAGCGAATCGTGGAGGTTACTGGACGTCCTGTCACTCTTAGTCATGTTGTATTCAAATCTCCTTAAAAGGAATGATAGTCAAAATAAATGTGGTGGAATTAAGGAGACGGCCATGGTAAATGCGCCAAGTTCTAAAATGAAATATGGAGGATAATACCGTAAAATTATCAACCGGATCAAGGACCGAATAGAATTATTAAAAGTCTGTTGTATCATGGCTCATCTGGGAGATAATTACCATATAACTCTAAAAGTACTAAAATCGTATAAACTGTCGCGAAATCATGAACCCATAATGAAAGTAAGAGGACGGAACATACAGGGTGTTTCAAAAATGACCGGTATATTTGAAACGGTAATAAAAACTAAACGAGCAGCGATAGAAATACACCGTTTGTTGCAATATGCTTGGGACAACAGTACATTTTCAGGCAGACAAACTTTCGAAATTACAGTAGTTACAATTGTCAACAACAGATGGCGCTGCGGTCTGGGAAACTCTATAGTACGATATTTTCCACATATCCACCATGCGTAGCAATAATATGGCGTAGTCTCTGAATGAAATTACCCGAAACCTTTGACAACGTGTCTGGCGGAATGGCTTCACATGCAGATGAGATGTACTGCTTCAGCTGTTCAATTGTTTCTGGATTCTGGCGGTACACCTGGTCTTTCAAGTGTCCCCACAGAAAGAAGTCACAGGGGTTCATGTCTGGCGAATAGGGAGGCCAATCCACGCCGCCTCCTGTATGTTTCGGATAGCCCAAAGCAATCACACGATCATCGAAATATTCATTCAGGAAATTAAAGACGTCGGCCGTGCGATGTGGCCGGGCACCATCTTGCATAAACCACGAGGTGTTCGCAGTGTCGTCTAAGGCAGTTTGTACCGCCACAAATTCACGAAGAATGTCCAGATAGCGTGATGCAGTAATCGTTTCGGATCTGAAAAATGGGCCAATGATTCCTTTGGAAGAAATGGCGGCCCAGACCAGTACTTTTTGAGGATGCAGGAACGATGGGACTGCAACATGGGGCTTTTCGGTTCCCCATATGCGCCAGTTCTGTTTACTGACGAAGCCGTCCAGGTAAAAATAAGCTTCGTCAGTAAACCAAATGCTGCCCACATGCATATCGCCGTCATCAATCCTGTGCACTATATCGTTAGCGAATGTGTCTCGTGCAGCAATGGTAGCGGCGCTGAGGGGTTGCCGCGTTTGAATTTTGTATGGATAGAGGTGTAAACTCTGGCGCATGAGACGATACGTGGACGTTGGCGGCATTTGGACCACAGCTGCAACATGGCGAACGGAAACCCGAGGCCGCTGTCGGATCACCTGCTGCACTAGCTGCGCGTTGCCCTCTGTGGTTGCCGTACGCGGTCGCCCTACCTTTCCAGCACGTTCATCCGTCACGTTCCCAGTCCGTTGAAATTTTTCGAACAGATCCTTTATTGTATCGCTTTTCGGTCCTTTGGTTACATTAAACCTCCGTTGAAAACTTCGTCTTGTTGCAACAACACTGTGTTCTAGGCGGTGGAATTCCAACACCAGAAAAATCCTCTGTTCTAAGGAATAAACCATGTTGTCCACAGCACACTTCCACGTTGTGAACAGCACACGCTTACAGCAGAAAGACGACGTACAGAATGGCGCACCCACAGACTGCGTTGTCTTCTATATCTTTCACATCACTTGCAGCGCCATCTGTTTTTGAAAATTGTAACTACTGTAATTTCGAAAGTTTGTCCGCCTGAAAATGTACTGTTGTCCCAAGCATATTGCAAAAAACGGTGTATTTCTATCGCTGCTCGTTTAGTTTTTATTGCCGTTTCAAATATACCGGTCATTTTTGAAACACCCTGTATAACTTAGTGCACATATAAGTGTAAAGTTGACAGAAAAGCGCGATGCAGACTCGGAAATGGGCTGATATCGGCCCGTGCTTGTTCTCGACTTCATACGTCGGGTCTATAGGGTAAGAACCAGGATTGTAATCCTTTTCAAGACGGGTCCTGGCATTTCACAAATATTAATGGAAGGATCTTAGAATTTTGGTGCGTAGCCTCCGAACGTAGCAGCCAATCACACTGATGGACTGCAATTCTGGCATGCTCTCCGACGACAAAGGTACCATCTGTTACTGGTATCTAAAACCACTGAGTACATCATATGCGTAATGCTGCAGCCTCTACTGCTCTCAGTAAATAATCATGGAGATAGATATGTTGACTGATAGAGCCAGAGATATCACATGCCGGCCAACTCTAATTTCTACGGTACGACCATAGGTCTTTTAGATGATTTCTTGCAGATTTTACCCGGTATTTCTCCTCCTACAACAGTTTCATTCCCAAGAAAGCGAAATGGTCTGCAGCCTTGACGCTGTCTGTCGCATCATTGAACTTGAAGAATTTACCACGTGGGCAGGCGTTAACTGTATCACACACATTTCAAAGTCAGTTGAATTTGTCATCCTACCAAGAGGACGATCAGTGTTAGACATTTTAGTGCAGAACAAGCATACACGACGAATCACAACCAAGTGTAACTGAAATTATATGTATCGAACAGACTGGAATTAAAGTATGAACAAGGGGACCACACAAAGTGTTTGTGGCACGGAGAGGGACTGCCCCTCTTGAGCGTCACCCTATCCCTGGACGTATAATCCTGCTATCGCGTTCAGGTAGAGCGCCATACTACACAGTCCAGCTATTGCACTGTACTACTAGTAAATAAAGTCGTTATTTCGGAATAGCGACCATTGTAGATGTCAGCCTGCTCTGTTTCCATAACTTGTTTGGACATTTTATGCTCCGGGAGGAACTTGAGTTACACATTGTTTACTTATACAGAGACGACTTGTATCGATGCCTACGGAATGATTTTCTCAATATGTACCTATAACCTTACACGCCAAAGACTGTGAGCTAGACACGTCTCCTAATACTTACAGTAATCCCACCTTATGGGCACTCCATCAGTACCTACTACTAATTATACAGTTTGAACTGTTTGGCTCTCATAATTTGGGAGCAGTATATTGTTAATCTATTATTTCACATAATGTGTGTGATTTCTGTTAGAAAACCATTATAAAAGAATTTTTTTACGAGAATTACTCTGCTATCAGCCCATTGACATCCTTTGAGCTGTTTTTTAAACAAGAAACACAGATGTCTCTACACCAACATCACCTCTTACATAACGGCGCATTGACGTCCTTTTCATAATTCAACATCGATTTACATCAAGCAAACGTTTCACTTGACAGACTTAATATATACATTATCTATCATCGTACTGCTGTCCTTTACGTTCATAAACAAGAAACATTTGCGTCATATGGATGTCATTGTATACTTATGGTAACTTAGATATCGGCGCATTGCAGTCCTTTAAATTATTCAACACTCCCTTACGTCACGCATCACTTTCAGTTAACAGAGTAAGGGAAAAAAAAACCTTATGTACATGTCATAGAGACATGGAGTCGAAAGATCAAATGTGTACTCACAGAAATGCAATAAACAGATGCACACAACCCACAACAGCAACATTTAGGCGTTATGCCGTTTACTAAGGTGTGGTTTCACATAGCATGACTTCAGATTTGCCCAGCTGGTTCTTGTTTCAATAATTGTATGTCCATTCTACCATCTCCAACGTCAGCTACAGGACCCGTACCATTTCATGTAACAACACAAAATGGCTTATACTAGTTCCTTAATAATTCTAAATAAAAACCTGAAACACTCACATGATTATTATACATGAGTATAAATAAATACATGTTGTTATTGTTTTATCTTAAAGCATAGCTGTCTGACTTCAAACAGCACCACTGTCTGTTTTCTTTGATGGTACTGATCGCAACATACTCCGAATGTCTTTGCTCGCTAGCAACCATCTGTCGCTAATAACCCGTAGTGTCCATGACTCAGTGTGCTATCCAGCGTACTGTGATTAATTAACCTTGCTACGCGGCTACACGCCATGTTAGCTGCTTCTTTCTGCAGCATTACTCGTATGCAGCCGCGGCTCGTGGTTTCTTTACTGGGGAAGGCTGCGGTATTTATCGATCGGAGCCAACATAGACCTCGGTTCATGCTACAGATTAGTCTCACATAAACAACTAAGAATTCAGGGGGAAGGGGGTGGGCATATCACTCTCTACCCATAATTTTACGTACTGTATCTTCTATAATCAGGTATTAAATATCATTAGAAGCTAACTTCGAGTTAAAATCTTTCGTTAGTGTTTTTAAACGTCATCATTACATTTTCTGACACTTTGCAGCAAATCATATGAAAAGACGCGTTTCTTTAATGCGATGAATGTTAACTTTGCGGCTGCTTAATATTTTAGGTGTTTTCAGTTCTAAACTTAAGGCGTTTATTGTGGTTTACCTCCAAAGCTCGAAGTTTACGAGTTCGCATGACGATACTGTGATGTTTTGGTGACATCACAGGTCTTGTGCAAGTAAAACTCACTAAAATCTTGCAAAATACACTCCGAAAAAGAAACTTGCTAATATCACACGATATCAACAAAAGCAGTCGATCAGCAAACAAGGAAAGTAAAGTAATGGGACAAATTTCGCGCGCTTTGGCCTGTAATCACTTATGAAACTCTCACTAGATGGCAGTACTGTTACGTTACTGCAGTCTAGTGCACTCTGGCGGGATATTTGCAAACTTATTCTAAATGTGGATAAAATAGCCAATGGCAGAAACAAAAGAACTATGTAAAACATTGTCAAAACAATAATACTAAACGTCGATTAATGACGCATCGAAGCGTAGCTGAGATGTGCAGAGACAGAGATTGGATAGCGAAGTTTCGGCCACTCTACATTCCTTTATAACATAGATAGTGGAACGTGAAAAACGTGTGGTGGTTGGTATGACACCCTTAGGCTGCAAACTCTGAGCCTTCGGGTCGCCCATAAAGAGCAGTACTATGTAGAAGCCACGCCCCCAAACCGCTACTACATGCAGCTTACGGACGTTCCAAGGCGCAGCCTAAACACTACTAAGCGTTCAGAAAACATCTACCGATACAAACAGTTCCAAAAACGTTGACCGTCGTTATTTTAATTGGAATGGGAATTATGCGAAATTCATCCTGATAATTTAAATTATGTAATACGTTCTTGTGAAATTTACGTTAACATATATTTTGGGGCGGCTCCGCCTCAGAGCCTTTAATTACGAGCCGCGCCTGCTCGTATGCTTTGTTCGTTATTTCAAAAGCATCTATATGTACTTAGGTACTTAATAAGTCTTGTCTCACAATTACGTCACATTTAGGATCAAAGTTTTCACAGATTTATTAGCCTTGACCATAGCATTACTTTACTATCTCTGGAACATGCAATTACGTTTTAAAAATACATTGAGAGAACACTGCTAATGCTTTGTTTTCGTGAAGTCCAAGAAATTCTCCCTTAAACCCCGCTGCTTCACTCGACAGTATGCATTTCTTACTCCGTATCTACTAACTTGTTGTTGTCGTTATCAACATTGCCAATGGAACTGGTATCATGTTCCGAAATATACTTGTGTACCAACGTTTAGTCTCCTAACGTATTTTTGCGATGATTCTGTTCTCATAGTGATAACTTTGTCTTGTTTTATACTTACTTTTAGTAAGCTTTCCTACCGTCAGATGAATTTCACTGAGTTTACCCTCAATCACACTTATGTTGTCTTCACAAGAGACTTCGACACTGGGAATATTACTACCGAGTACACATGTTCCTTTAGAAGTTGAATTAACACATACACTACTGGGCATTAAAACTGCTACAACAAGAAGAAATGCAGATGATAAACGGGTATTCATTGAACAAATATATTATGCTAGAACTGATATGTGATTACATTTTCACGCAATTTGGGTGCATAGAACCTGAGAATTCTGTACCCACAACAACCACCTCTGGCCGTAATAACGGCCTTGACACGCCTGGGCATTAAGTCAAACAGAGCTTGGATGGCGTGTACAGGTACAGCTGCCAATGCAGCTTCAATACGATACCACAGTTCCTCAATTGTAGTGACTGGCGTATTATGACGAGCCAGTGGCTCGACCACCATTGACCAGACGTTTTCAATTGGTGAGAGATCTGGAGAATGTGCTGGCCAGGGCAGTAGTCGAACATTTTCTGTATCCAGAAAGGCCTGTACAGGACCTGCAACATGCGGTCGTGCATTATCTTGCTGAAATGTAGGGTTTCGCAGGGATCGAATGAAGGGTAGAGCCACGGGTTGTAACACATCTGAAATGTAACGTCAACTGTTGAAAGTGCCGTCAAAGCGAACAAGAGGTGACCGAGACGTGTAACCAATGGCAGCTCATACCATCACGCCGGATCATACGCCAGTATGGCGATGACGAATACACGCTTCCAATGTGCGTTCACCGCGATGTCACCAAACACGGATGCGACCATCATGATGCTGCAAACAGAACCTGGATTCATCCGAAAAAATGTCGTTTTGCCATTCGTGCACCCAGGTTCGTCGTTGAGTACACCATCGCAGGCGCTCCTGTCTGTGATGCAACGTCAAGGGTAACCGCAGCCATGGTCTCCGAGCTGATAGTCCATGCTGCTGCAAACGTCGTCGAACTGTTCGTGCAGATGGTTGTTATCTGGCAAACGTCCCCATCTGTTGACTCAGGGATCGAGGCGTGGCTGCACCATCCGTTACAGCCATACGGATAAGATGCCTGTCACCTCGACTGCTAGTGAGGTGTGTTTTTAAAAATAAAGTAAAAACAATTGTATTTTAGATTCTTCTACCTTTCACTTGTAAATTTACTTGTAAAAATGCTATCTAAGTTTCTCTGACGCTGTTTATGATTCTATTCTCATGTCTCCATTCGTTGCATAAGTTCCTACTCGCATGCGCACAATTTGCTGATTGGCACCGGCGCCGGTTGAGCTCTATTCGTCTAGACCAGTGGTTCCCAACAGGCGGTCCGCGGACCCCCAGGGGTCCGCGAGCTATGACAGAGGGTTCCGCAAGATGCTATTAGAATAAAAAATATATTAAATGTATTTCGTATGATAACAGATTTTTTTGTTTTGGATGCTTCCTGCATGAGCAGAGCTTTAGTGCTATGGTCAAAAAGTGTCAGGTCTGGGCGTCAAGGATAGTAAACGAGTCACTAACTAAATTTTCTACTTTAAAAAAAAAAAACATTCTTGGAGTCATCAGAGGAAAGTTTGCCTGACCAGATCAAGATCAATGTAGGCGAGCATCTACGCAGCCTATCCACCACATTTAGAGAGTATTTTCCTGAACCTGACCCTGACGACAAATGGATTCGAAATCCCTTCAGCTGTGAAGAAATAGACAAAATCCTAGGCCTCACTGAAGAAGAGCAAGATCAACTTGTGGATCCGTCCAGCTGTGGTACGATGATAAACATTTTCATCGGTGATAAAATTACAGACTTGTGGGCATCAGCATGCAAGGACTACAAGAAACTTAGAGATAAGGCAATGAAAAAGATCCTTCCATTTGCAACCACACATCGGTGTAAGCAAGCATTTTTTCCATGTGTTTCATGAAAAACAAATATAGGAATCGGCTCGACGTGCGGTCGGATGTCAGAGTGAAAGTTTAAAGTTTGGAACCCAATATTTCAGAAATAATGGACTCAAAGGTCAGATTGAACTCATCTAATTAAGAACCGAAAATTAAAACTAACTGTATATTGATGGAGTACTCTGTTGCAACCGTATTTTTTCAAATAAATAATACCTTGTATGAAATTAGTGTTTTCTTATTTTTCACACATGTCTACTCAATGCAATCTCAAGTGTAGTACACTTGAAAGACAAATACACTCAGTTTTAACCTTTTCCTGTCATATTCAGTTCATACAAAATTTTTATTTTTTTAAGGAGTTTGTGCTACTAAACATCCAGATTTTAAGACAAAGATTTTAAGCAATAATCAAAAATTTAACATTAACAATGATGGCTAAATTGAAAAAGTTTTAAGCTCAATATTTTTTCAATAATGAATATGTCCGTGTTTTTTATAAGTACCAAAAATAGAAAAGTATAAAAAGATTCTTAATTTGGCTTTTTTGGGTACTTGATACTGTGATATGACAAGGTAGCATTCATGCTCGATGAGGGGGGCCTCGAGAAAATTTTGTTGGGAACCCCTGGTCTAGACGGTCACTACGAACCTCGTGTTGTAACGACAGTGCTATGCCTGAAGTATGTCTGTACAAGATTTTATGTTTTCTTTTCTCCAGTCTTTTTGCTTAGATTACGGTCAACTTTTTATGCAGCGTTTTATCAAAAGCTGACTTTTTATACGATCATATAAGACCACGCCAGACAATGACCTTGCCAGTGTGAACGCAGCTTTCACCAACTACACATATCATTTGTTTTATCGTTGATATCCATTTGGTTTATCGCTTTATTCTTTATCTGATTTTCTTGTTTCAGAATGATGTCTCCTACATTCTGCTTTATTTTAAACTGAACTACCGATCTCTTGTCGGTTAAACAGTTTTATCACAAAGGGACAAATAATGTTGGGTCATCTACTGCTTATCGTTTGGAAAAAAATATAAAAGTGAGTACATGATTTTTCTTATACAGGTTTGTGTATACCACAATTACATTTTTACCTGAACAGGATTTATATTCGTTTTTATCCCTGTTTACATACAGCTGTGTCCCTTAAGATGTGGCTCTAACGCCGTGAAACTAGTTGCATCACAAATAACGATTTGTCATACAGCTGAAGCGATCTTATTCGTCAAGGTTCAGTTCTACAGCTATGGATGCCCAAGATACAAAATTTTCTGCGTCAGCTGTATAGTGGAATGACAACAATGAAATTTGGTTCTGGATCGACACTCAAACCCGTGTTTACCACTTTACCCGAACAGTCACCTTAACCGCTTTGGCTGTCCGTGCACCACTCACGGATTGACCTAAACTTTCTTATGTCATCGTTCCTGCGTCTCATCCTATACTCGTACATACCTTAAGTAATCCTCATACAGTGGAAGACATTTTAATTGAATGTCTCTGTCATGAATGCATGCATGTCCCAAGGAACAGGACTTCTGCGAGTAAAAAATTTCTGAAATACATGAAACGTATTCGCAATTGCGAATAAGAACAACCAACAGTTGTATGAGAGATTGACGACACTGAAAATATGTGGCGGATCAGAACTCGAACAGGTGATAGTTGTCCCTATTCACAACTGCGGATACATTTTATGTATTTAAGAACATTGCATCGCCCTTCTTAACAATACAGTAACTGCAATATCGTATTTATCCCCCCATAACGGGCAACTGACTTTCAATTTAAATGTCCTCCCCGGAATGGGAATTACATAATGTGTGTAGGAGTACAAGTTGTGACACAATAACGATGACATATGGAAGTTTGGGTCCAGCCGTCAGTCGCGCACGGATAGCAACGGTGGTTAAGGCGACCGCTCGTGTGAAACAGGAAATCCGGCTTCGAGTTGCGGCACGAATTTTCATTGTTGTCATTCCTTCATACAGCTGATGGTTGTCCGTATTCGCAACTGTGAACGTATTTTATGAAAAAGTAATAAATACTGGAAGACAGCGGACAGTGGCTGTGTTAAATAGAAAGAACCAAGGAGACAGTGGCAGTGCGAGAGAAAGAGGTGGCCACGGTGTCAGAGGAACATAGTTGAATGGCAGAACACTGCTACGAACAATGAGGATTTTTCATGAGTGGGCTACCAACTCAGCTGTGCAAACCCCAACCAGCAGGACCGGGGAAATTTGTTATCGAGGTTTTCTTCCCCTAGCCTCCGGCGAACCAACGCCGTACTGCTAGGCAGCAGCTTCTCTGATCATTACACCCACAGGGAGGGTTTCTACTCCCATTCTTTGAACCATGACGCGTGTGTCTTCGACTCATTTACTGTCGCTGATCGTTGTAGTCTTCGCCGTAGTCCGGGAAGAGGTCCCGTACGAGGTACTACCAGCTGGAGTCGGCTGGACCAATGTTTCTTAGAGATTTCCTGCAATCACCTTGGTCAAATAGCAGATGGACAGAGTTAATTCCAGTTGATCACCCACTGGTAATTAATTTACACTATCGATAGCTTCTGGTGTCCGTCATTTTTGATTGTGCGGTGGCGCTAGTGATTAGGGAGTGTGCGTGTGTTGTATTTCTGGTTACGCATACCGAGGTTTTAAATATATTTGCAAAGCGCTGTCTTGTTGTATTGCTAATGACGGGGTGTGCACCTATCGAAATATCGCCGGTTATCGAAGACCTCACGCAGTTGCATTCCCGTAAAACGTTTTAAGTATAGTGTATATAAAGCCCGCCTCCGAAGCTGAGTGTTCAACATGGATGGCTGCAAGTGGAGGACGCGGGTTCGATTCCTAGCACTGCCAGGAATTTTTTCTTGCTGGGAGGATTGGTACGGGATAAAACCTTCCTTGTACTCCAATTGGGATGTACCTGAATGAGAAGTAGCGGCTCCACGGTGTGGAAAGTAGCCAAAACGTCCATGAGAGTGATGCGCTGACCACATGGCCCTCCATGCCGCATCTGCATGACGATGCAAGACAGATGATCACGGGCGGCTGATCAGCAGTCTTTATGTCTTCAAGGGCTAGGCGAGGAGCATATTTTTCATTACTCTTCTACATATTATTTTTCTTAATAGTTTCAAAGTACCAGTAGAGCGCTCGAAGTCATGTAATATCAACATGTAAATGTTTTTCTTACTTTCTTGCTTTACTTTTCTAAACGTTTCTGTGGTCTACCATCACTTTTATACAAATTGCCACGCCTAAACTACAGCCAAGTCCAAATGTGAAGACAGAGTCGTCAGTGAAGTTGGATACTTGCTATTGAAAGCACGTTCACTATTGACACCATTGAACAGTTAGAAAAGGGCTGAAGTCCTTGACGGAGAGGGGAGCTATTTATACAAATTGGGAATATTCCAGAAGGCTGTTTATATACAAATATTGAGTATTCCATAATACATTAATATTACTGTTGTGAGATGGTCAAGAACCTTCCAGGCTGTATCTAATTGGTTGGTGCTTGGCATATAGCGCACTCGGTCTTTCTCCTGGGCGTCCAGCGTAATGATGCATTTCACATAGTAATCCTGAATATAGTCCGGCTGAAAATGGAACACTTCATTCATTTTCCTTCTGTCATCTCGACTGTGGAGCAAAAAGAACAAAGTAAAGCCTGTTGTGTCTTGCTTCGCTGTGTTTAATGCGAATGTTGGTAGCACTGTATCTCATTCCCTCTGTTCGACATCACCATACATAGAGAGCATATCTGCCAATATCTTATTAAAGCATTCTGTGAGACCATAATTCTGTGTGTGATAGGTAGTTATCATCGTGTGCGTGATGTCACAACCTGAAGTTATCTCTGATACTAGTCTCATTAGGAGACCATTACAACGCCAAAGATCATGACACGGGGTGTTCCTGCTTCAAAACTCTTTCTTCTATGAGGAAATTAGCAATTTCCGACAATCGTCACAGCTTTGGTGAATCATGGTTGAGAAGATAGTCAATGCTGACAATTATCCATCGAGTCCCGTCTGTCGAAGTATTGATTCTAACCAACACGTTGATTTTAATATGCGGTGGAATGGCGCTGGTGTGGGCTGGATCGATACCAGAAGCAAGCCCAGCAGCATTCTTTACAGTGGGTCGCATAGTGTCTTATGGATCGACAGTGATACCTGTATCGGATTCTGTCCACAATCTAATACGAATCCCAGGTGATCAGATGATAGATAGATAGGGAAATATTTCAGGACTGCTGGCTGTAGATGAGCTGGGATGAGGAGCAAATGGTTTCATCCCACTGGATCACAGTTCTCCTTATATACTGAATGCCTAGTTTATTAATTGAAAGTCTTCTGTGGTTGGTTCCTCCTTTTTCAGGGATTCTATGATTTTCAGCAGTACTAGGCTCTCCCTCTGATCAGCAGAAATATAATTTAATGCAGTGATGAGTGACATTTCATCCATGCTGCTGTTTCCCATGAAAGGATCGCTTGAAAGTTAGCCGCTGTCCTTGTGTTTGCGTCAGCATTTGAATACCTCTGCGACATTCTACTACTGGAGCCTCACTGTCCAAGATGTCGCCGACCCGACAGATCCTTTAGGCTTGTCAGCCTGCATAGAGAATGCCGTCTCCCACAAGAGTGATTTATTTGTAAAATAAATACGGTCGGAGTCTGGTTACACCCCAAACAACTGCGATGCACTCTTTCTCTTTTGTAGAGTACTTCCTCTCACACCTGGGGAGTTCTGTGGAAGCATAAGCTATTACCTTTTCAGCACTCTCCTGAATTTGTACTAGAGCTGCCGCTATCCCAAAACCGCTAGCGTCTAAGTGAAGTTCTGATTGAGCATTCTCGTTATATAACGCTAGAACTGGAGAATATGTTAGCACCTGTTTAAGGACAATAAAAGCCATTTATTGCGCCTCGTTCCTGGAAAATTTGGTGCCTTCTTGCGGTATTTATTGCAGGGGACGTGCCTTGGTACAGAAGCTTTTATAATTCGCAGGTAGTATGACCAAATTTCGAGACAATTTCTCACATTGCGAAAGTGCTGGGAATTGTGACGGCTCTTATATTCTCTGGAGGGGACTTATTCCATTGCCATTAACTAATTGCTCCAAGATTCCCATTTCTTGTGCAACGATGAGGAACTTTCTCTGATTCAGGTGGAGTCCTGCAGGCTGAACACGCTTCAACGCGGTCACAAGGTGTCTTAGATGTTCTTCACATGACTCGAAAAAAAAAAAAATGATAATGTCGTTCAGTGAGCAAAGGCACATCTTCCATTTCAGAAGACGGAGCAAGTTGTCCGTCATACATTTAAAGGTATATGGAGCGTTACCCAGTCCAAATTGCAAAACTTTGAACTCGTTGTGACCGTCAGGGTTTATGACGGCAGCCTTTCCTCGGTCAGCCTCTTAAACCTCGATTTTCAATTAGCCTGCTAGCATGTCAATATTTCTAAGATAATTTGTTCCTTTCAGTTATTCTGGAGTACCATTAGTGCACGGCAATGGATAGACATCTTTCTTTCTGATCTTGTTGAGTCGTTGGTATTTGACGCAGAAACGACATGTGCCGTCCTCTTCCCAAGGACCACCACACTGAACTAGGGACTCTCTAAAGGTTCAGCGATGTTATCCTGCACCGTCTTCTCCACTGCCTCCTCAATTATGCGCCGTTCAGGCAGAAACAACCTATATGAGCGCTGGATAACTACATCTACATCTACATGGTTACTCTGCAATTCACATTTAAGTGCTTGGCAGAGGGTTCATCGAACCACAATCATACTATCTCTCTACCATTCCACTCCCGAACAGCGCGCGGGAAAAACGAACAACTAAACCTTTCTGTTCGAGCTCTGATTTCTCTTATTTTATTTTCATGATCGTTCCTACCTATGTAGGTTGGGCTCAACAAAATATTTTCGCATTCGGAAGAGAAAGTTGGTGGCTGAAATTTCGTAAATAGATCTCGCCGCGACGAAAAACGTCTTTGCTTTGGTGACTTCCATCCCAACTCGCCTGTCATATCTGTCACACTCTCTCCCCTATTACGCGATAATACAAAACGAGCTGCCCTTTTTTGCACCCTTTCGATGTCCTCCGTCAATCCCACCTGGTAAGGATCCCACACCGCGCAGCAATATTCTAACAGAGGACGAACGATTGTAGAGCAAGCTGTCTCTTTGGTGGACTTGTTGCATCTTCTAAGTGTCCATCCAATGAAACGCAACCTTTGGCTCGCCTTCCCCACAATATTATCTATGTGGTCTTTCCAACTGAAGTTGTTCGTAATTTTAACACGCAGGTACTTAGTTGAATTGACAGCCTTGAGAATTGTACTATTTATCGAGTAATCAAATTCCAACGGATTCCTTTTGGAACTTATGTGGATCACCTCACACCTTTCGTTATTTAGCGTCAACTGCCACCTGCCACACCATACAGCAATCTTTTCTAAATCGCTTTGCAACTGATACTGGTCTTCGGATGACCTTACTAGACGGTAAATTACAGCATCATCTGCGAACAACCTAAGAGAACTGCTCAGATTGTCAGCCAGGTAATTTATATAGATCAGGAACAGCAGAGGTCCCAGGACGTTTCCCTGGGGAACACCTGATATCACTTCAGTTTTACTCGATGATTTGCCGTCTATTACTACGAACTGCGACCTTCCTGACAGGAAATCACGAATCCAGTCGCACAACTGAGACGATACCCCATAGGCCGGCAGCTTGATTAGTGAATGGTCCCCAGTGATTACACAGTGTTTTACAGATGGCCGTTTGGTGTGTCTATTCCTCTATTCGGACTTAGAAGCGTACGAAAACTGTCGCTGAACGGCTAACACAAGCCGTCGGTGTTCGTCGGTCAGGTCAGATCCAATTGGTATCGTGATAGTAGCTCCTACCACTACATTGCCTATAATGGTAGCGGAGCACGATTCACCAAGATGTCCAGAAATCTCATAGTCATCACCACCGACGGCCGACTTGTCGGTCGGTAGTCGACTCAGGAGCTTCCTTTTCTGTAATATCGGGTGCTTATCGTCACCAGCTACAATTGACAATGTTTGGAAGTGAGCTGTCCATGCTGGATTTGTTCGACTGTTGCTAGGCACATAGCTTTAGAGATGATTTGCGGCTGCTCGTTGCAATTGATGATCCAGACCTCTACATTACCACCACAAATGCTTACAATTGTCACTGAGATGTAGATTTCTCTTGTGAGCCTGAAAAACTTTTTCGACTCGACAGAAGTTTCACAGTTTAAATTAGCATCTCAAATGACAACTGGAATACATCCCGATGAAGACGGAATAACTATGTCCTCAACCTTCACTGCGAGTACATTATTTATTTATTCTTGTAATACATGGGTCTGTCGGCTGAATGTATTTCACATTTGCCACTTTCATCAAATTTCTTTTTTTTTTTTTTTTTTTGTTACCACCGAAAACACTAATTTCTAGCTGGCGACGATAGGCATCCGATATTAGAGAAAAGAGACCCCTTGAGCTGGCTAGCGCCTGAACAGGCTGACCGTCAGATGTGACATCAATGAGATTTCACAATATTTTGGTGACTGCCATCCCTGGAGCACTTGCATCTGTTGCTGCCTCCCTTCCTAAGATGATCTCCTCACTTAGTTTCCTGAATTCGCCAGCTAGGGTAGCGGTTGGTACTTCTGTAAGGTGACAGGTAACGGCTAAGGTGCGTTGGTGAGCGGGGTTGTCGTTTCATGGCTGTGTTGCAAGTCTGAATTGACCGACTCCATTCTTTCTTCAGCGCTCGTCACATGACAGAGAGTGTCACTAAAGATTAATACGCCTCTCCTCCAACATTCTCTATTACCCCCTGACATATCTGGTAGACATTCATGGCTACTGTCTCTTGTGTACTCTGACATTTATAGCTGACATATACTGCTGTAACTCTTCTCTTACCAATGGCCCATGGTTCGGCTCCTTTACACCCACGTTACTGGCTCAGATACGTGGACACCACGTTCGCTATATGGCCTCATTCTGAAACGGAGCTACACAAGTTTCACGAATATTTGAACAACATGCACGGGAAGATAAAGTTCACGCTCGAAGTAGAGAAGAATAGTGCAATTCCATTTCTAGACGTCGAAGTAGACAGGACTACGGAGGGCACACTGGGGCACAGAGTATATCGCAAGCCTACACATACAGACAGATATCTGCACTCCCAATCTTACCACCAACCAGTGCGGAAAAACTAGGTCATCCGTTCTTTGGTAAACCGTGCACAGTGCCTAAGTGATGCTCAAAACATAACACCTGAGCTTAAAAGGCTACGCACAACGTTTTTAGACAGTGGCTACAGCCATAAGTCGATACACACAGCCTTTTCGACGAAACGGAGTAAGAAAGATAAGCAAGAAATAGGCAAGCTGCAGCCAACAGTGCGCTTACCTTATGTGAAAAATGTTACTGACCGAACAGGCCGGGTTGGGGTGTAGCCTGTCTTCTATAGTTGTCACAGGATCCAGAACGTGTTAGACTCCACTAAGGACAAGGTGGACGCATTACACACTGCAGGCGCGAACAAGGTGGAATGCGAATGTGGAGAGACATACATCAGCGAGACTGATAGGCCAATAGCAACGCGCATTCTGGAGCACAAGCGCTATATTCGTCTCGGGCACACAACAAATCTGCAGTGGTAGAACATCAGCAAGACTGTGGAAAAGAAATAATATTCAGCGAAGCCTGTGTGTTGGCCAAGCAGGCGGTTATGACGAAACGCATGAATAGAGAGAATGGACTCAGGCTTGCCCACGCGCGGTGTAGCCGCGCGGTCAGGGGCGCATTGTCACGGTCCGCGCGGCTCCCCCCGTCGGAGGTTCGAGTCCTCCCTCGGGCATGGGTGTGTGTTGTCCTTAGCGTAAGTTAGTTTAAATCAGATTAAGTAGTGTGCAAGCTTAGGGAGTGATGACCTGAGCAGTTTGGTCACGTAAGATCTTACCACAGATTTCCAAAATTTTCAGGCTTGCCCCATCTTGGCTGCCAGCAATCAGAGCCCAACAGACCCCACTGTCAACACAAGGCATGAGCATTGCCGGCGAGTAACTGCCGCCGCGCGGCCGACGTTCAGCATTTGGTAAACAACAGTCAACTTCTCATTCGATGGTGACCACCAAACATGGCACAGAACACAAGAGCCAGTAGACAACAGAGGGTATGTTCCCCCTCCCCTTCTGCAGTAACCTATTAAAATAAAGTTTCCTCTCCTTGTTCCTTAAGTGACCAATGAAACGAACTATCTTTTAAAATTATGACGTAATGGCATGTGGAGTGAACAGTAAAAACAAAGTATAAGGGACAGTGCATAGCTAGAACGCACCAGTACACCGAGAACAAGGCCGCTGCAACCGTGGCCGAAACGTTGGCTTTTCCCCAGCAGCAGTAGTTTTATACATTATGACGCGGTACCATATCCAGAAAACATTTATGTCGACTCACTCTGGCCGCGGAAGCCTACGCAGTTATAAATATCACGTCTAAACCAACGTCAAGACCAAATCCGACGACAGGTAGTCAATGAAGTTGTTGATTGATTCACTATACCACCGTTCCTATTTTTAGTGAATTACAAACTTCCGAAAAGCAGTAAAAATAACATTGTGCATGCAGGGTGGTCAAAAACAGCCTGAAAAGCTTGTAAGGGTGCTGCAGGGTGAGTTGTGCTGAGAAACAGTCGTTAAGAAAAAAAATCTTTCGTTGCGCCGTTTCGTTTTAATTAGCACTGAAGGTAGCCAATCGCATCCCAACACATGAAAAATCAAGACGGTGTCGCCAAATGTGTCCTTCGTTTGATTTTCTAAAACCGAACAACAGAGCGACAGAAAAATTGGATATGGGATCGAAACCGATCCAACAACTGAGCAGTCTCGTATGTCATTATCTACGCTAGGAGAACAACTGACACTAATTGTATCTGGCGAGCCGCTTGAATCTGCTCGCGCGACAACCTGACTGGCTAAATTCAAGGCCAGTTAACTTATGAACGGTCACTGTATGGAACTTTTTTCTTAACAACTATTTCTATTCACAGTATACCCTGCAACACCGTTACAAGCTTTGCAGTTGGTGTTTTGATCATCCTATTTAATGAATGGAGGAATAGTCAGAGTTACTTATTTCAGCAAACCGAGCGAGGTGGCGCAGTGGACAGCACACTGGACTCGCATTCGGCAGGACGACGGTTCCATCCCGCGTGCGGCCATCCTGATTTAGGTTTTCCGTGATTTCCCTACATCGCTCCATTCTAATGCCGGGATGGTTCCTCTGAAAGGGCACGGCCGATTTCCTTCCCCGTCCTTCCCTAATCCTATGAGACCGATAACAACGCTGTCTTGTCTCCTGCCCCAATCAACCCAACCCAACTTATTTCAGTCAACAATAATGTTCGATATAGACTTAGTGTTCGTTTACAGGCTTAGCAAAAGTTGTAGTTCCACACTTCCAAAGTTATGTGGCACAGGTTCAGGTAAGCTACAATTCGTCATAAAATTGTGATTGCCAGAGCGGTTACAGTTCCAAAGAAACATTTTCACTACGGGCCATTAAAATTGCTACACCAAGACGATGACATGCTACAGACGCGAAATTTAACCGACAGGACGAAGATGCTGTGATATGCAAATGATTAGCTTTTCAGAGCATTCACACAAGGTTGGCGTCGGTGGTGACACCTACAACGTGCTGACATGAGGAAAGCTTCCAACCAATTTCTCATACACAAACAGCAGTTGAACAGCGTAGCCTGGTGAAACGTTGTTGTGATGCCTCGTGTAAGGAGGAGAAATGTGCACCATCACGTTTCCGACTTAGATAAAGGTCGGATTGTAGCCTATCGCGATTGCGGTTTATCGTATCGTGACATTGATGCTCGCGTTGGTCGAGATCCAATGACTGTTAGCAGAATATGGAATCGATGGGTTCAGGAGGGTAATACGGAATGCCGTGCTGGATCCCAAAGGCTTCGTATCACTCGCAGTCAAAATGACAGGCATCTGATCCGCATGTTCGCAGCTCGTGGTCGTGCTTTAGCGTTCTCGCTTCCCACGCCCGGTTCCCGGGTTCGATTCGCGGCGGGGTCAGGGATTTTCTCTGCTCGTGATGACTGGGTGTTGTGTGCTGTCCTTAGGTTAGTTAGGTTTAAGTAGTTCTAAGTTCTAGGAGACTGTTGACGATAGATGTTAAGTCCCATAGTGCTCAGAGCCATTTGAACCATTTGTTCCGCTTGGCTGTAACAGATCGTGCAGCCACGTTTCGATCCCTGAGTCAACAGATGGGGACGTTTGCAAGACAACAACTATCTGCACCAACAGTTCGACGACGTATGCAGCAGCATGGACTATCAGCTCGGAGACCGTGGCTGCGGTTACTCTTGACGCTGCATCACAGACAGGAGCGCCTGCGATGGTGTACTCAACGACGAACCTGGGTGCACGAATGGCAAAACGTCATTTTTTCGGATGAATCCAGGTTCTGCTTACAGCATCATGATGGTCGCATCCGTGTTTGGCGACATCGCGGTGAACGCATATTGGAAGCGTGTATTCGTCATCGCCATACTGGTGTATCGCCCGGCGTGATGGTATGGGGTGCCATTGGTTACACGTCTCGGTCACCTCTTGTTCACATTGACGGCACTTTGAACAGTGGACGTTACAGTTCAGATGTGTTACGAACCGTCGCTCTACCCTTCATTCGAACCCTACATTTCAGCAGGATAATGCACGACCGCATGTTGCAGGTCCTGTACAGGCATTTCTGGATACAGAAAATGTTCGACTGCTGCCCTAGCCAGCACATTCTCCGGATCTCGCACCAACTGAAAACGTCTGGTCGATGGTGGCCGAGCAACTGGCTCGTCACAATACGCCAGTCACTGCTCTCGATGAACTGTGGTATCTTGTTGAAGCTGCATGGGCAGCTGTACCTGCACACGACATCCTAGCTCATTTTGACTCAATGCCCAGGCTTATCAAGACCGTTATTACGGCCAGAGGTGGTTGTTCTGGGTACTGATTTCTCAGGATCTATGCACCCAAATTGCGTGAAAATGTAATCACATGTCAGTTCTAGCATAATATATTTGTCCAATGAATACCCGTTTATCATCTGCATTTCTTCTTGGTGTAGCAAGGTACGTATAAATCTGCAGTTGCCTGCTGCACATCCTCGTCCAGCAGGTATCGTCGACCCTTCAGAACATTTCTTTAGGGACCGCAGGGGGAGAGGTCGGGAAAATATGGCAGGTGCTCGAGTGTCTCCCACGTGAGTTGGCGTAACTTCTGCGTTACGACATTTGCCATATGGGAACCTGCGTCATCATTAAGCAGCAGCACCACCCACAACGGTGGTTTTCGAAAGGCATGCTGCCACATGCACTTTCTACCTTAATCGATTGAGATGGGTATCTACCGCTCTCTGTCCTTCAGCAGCCAAGAAATGAATAAGAGCGCGACGGTCCTGTTTGTACGCATTTGGTAATAACATCGTCATGGTCCACGTATCCGCATTTACCGCACTCACGTCGGAAGAAACGATTGCTACATTAATCCCTTGCCAATATCTCGTTGCTTAGAAAATCGGTGTCGTGTCAGATAGCATATAAACTCTGGCATGAAACTCTAAGACAAAAGAAGACCCAGGGCGAAGAAATTGGTCGGTCTGATGTGAAAGTAAAGACAAATAAATGATCACAATTTCAGAGAAATTGGTTGATTTATTCATGAGGAAGAGTTTCACAAATTGAGCCAATCGATAACGCTTTGGTCCGTGTCTGGCCCTTATGCTTGGCATCGACTGATAGATTTATTGGATGTCTTTCTGAGGGGTACCATGCAACTGGCGGACCAGATTGACAAAATTCAGAGCTAGTTAGAGATCCCTGCCAATAATGCCCCAGATCTTCACAACAGTGGAGAGATCCGGCGACCTTGCTGGCGAAGGAAGGGTTTTGCAAGCAAGAAGGCGAGCAGCAGAATGTTTTGCCATGTGCAGGGGGACATGGCTTCCCATGAATCGCAAGAAAACGGGGTGTCGTCGACGTGCTGCTGTACTGTAAGGGTGCCGCAGATGATAAGCAAAGGGTCCTGCTGTGAAATCGAATGGCACCCCAGACGACCGCTCCTGATTGTCGGGCCGCATGACGGACGACAAACAGGTTGGCGCCTTCTCCAGACACCTCTTCGCTGCTCATCAGGGCTCAGCTCGAAGCGGCACTCACCACTGAAGACAATTCTACTTCAGTTACTGAGATTACAGGCCGAATGTGCCCGACAGCATTGCATGCAGGCTTGTTGGTGAACTAGGTCAACGGTAGTCGGCGCCAGGGACACCGTGAGCTCCGTCCATTTGTGTGAGCCGCCTATTAATGGTCCTTGATGACACTGAATCATCAGTTGCACGTCGGATCGATGATAGGGATGAATCCGGGCTCTGAGTGCCTCTCTGACGATTGCTCTGTTCTCACGTTCTCCTGTCGTCCAAGGTCGTCCGTCTCCTTCTTGACGCTGTGTTCGGCAGTGGTTCACCCGTTCCTGCAACATCGTCGAATAATAACATCGCTGCTATTCACATGTCGAACCATTTGCTGACTAGTCATAGTCAAACCAATTTCTTTGAGACCAACTTTGTACTCTGGTATCGATATGTCCCCTGTTTACAATTTTTGCCAGCGGCACGGTGAAATTTCTGTGCTGCATCTCACATTCATCCGTCGCCCGGAATGACGTAGATTGCAGTAGTTACACGGAGATGAAGAGGCGTGCGCAGGATAAAGTAGAATCGAGAGCTGCAGCAAACGAGTCTCTGCACTAAAGACCACAACTACAACAACCTACATGCATATCAGCTTGTGACCAATTTGCATAGCTCCTTCATGATACGTCGTTCCTTTTTTCTTGGAGTGTACAATAAAAGTTACTGCGGCTTAAAATCTAAGTAAACCTGTAAAAAAAATTCTGAAACGTAATAAGTACTGCAGCATAGCTGTTAGCAAAGTTTGGTAAGTACAGTACGACTTGTGAGAGAACATTAGTGTCACTATAGCGTAAATCTGTTACTCCGCAAAACTATAGTACAGTATTCAAACTACATGTGTAATATTTCAGTGTATCGGTTCGTAACACTTATGAGGTATTTTCAAATTGTTTGATATTGAACACAAGACGTAATGGCACGTCAAATTGAGGTCTTTGTGGAGAGTTGAATAAGCTCAATATTTTGTCATGACAGCTCTAAGTCGCGTTGTTATTATGTTTTCACTGTAATTGTTTCAGTTTAATAAAATAAATTTTTATTTACTTATCCCGATGTACGTTGATTTACTATTAATTCAAGGTTAATGTATCATAATTATGACAGACCATATTTCAGCTAATAATTTGGTTCCTGTTTTATTATTTAGATAACTGTAATATGGAATGCACTGCGTAATGTTTTGATCAATTCGAGAAAAGAATGTGATAAAATCTGCAACTTGTAGGGATCATTGCTGTGACCATGACGTCCTGCGGCTCGTCATTGGAAAGCACTGACTGCCTGCCACACATATGTGCTCATCACGCAAACGATATCTATACTGTTGTTAAGCCTCAGACTGTCTTAAACCAGCAAATAACTAAGCACAGTAATTGAAAAAGTACTGAGATATCAAGTGTGTAGCGACTGCAAATCAGAGCCGCTCTCATCAGTCATTTATTTCATTCTCAGACAAGAGACAAATTTCCTCTGCAAAATGCAACAAATCAAATTCCGCAATGGAAAGCACATTGATTTGCCCGAAAGTGCTATAAAAGATTGACTGAGAGAAGTTCACTTGGGACCCACTGTTCTGCTAACGAGTGTTGGATACCCCAAACTGAGTAGCAGATTGCCATGAAAAATCGACAGGCTTTCCAAAATCTGTACAGTTCGAAAATGCATGTTAAAACTAGATCCAAGATCCAAATAAGTGAAAACACTAAAAAAGTAGCACAAGTTGTGGAATTTACCTCACACATTGTGAGCTGCACAGAACAAAAGCAGCGCTAGCCAGTCGATCGATTCAGTGAAAACTGCGCCAGGCTGCGACCAGGTGAACGTCTCCGTCAATGTGACATCTCGCCCATCATCACCCCACTGACCCTCGACCCCATTTCATTCCTCACCACTCCAAGAACAGCATCGCTTGCAATAGAGTTTTCATAATGTTTGATACAGTGACGACGATGAAGTTCTCTTATCACGTAGAAACGCACGGAAATCACGCCAAAACTTCTTCTCTATCGCTTACACTATGGCCATTACCTGCCCAGAAGCTGGTACACTATATATGCTGTTTCGTCATTCATTGGTTCAGACATTTACGCTAGAGCTCCTATACCAAAGACTCTTCTGATTGGCTGACATCATCCAGACTATTAGATTATGGAATTTTGCTACACTGAACTCAGCACATTGTGAGCGACATGTATTTTGTACGCCCTCAGGAAATGCAGTTTTGTGACACCGGAAATGATCAGGGCACCTGTGGTCGCCCTGTTATAGCTATCAAGACAGTGCAGCATCGTGGACAGTAAAACATGCTAGTGTGTGTCCACAATATTTCTGTGAACCAGTAGCCCAGTAGGTGAGGGCTTGAGTCGTCCCGTATTCATAGTGCTGCGACCACCCGGGTCTGTCACACCACTGTGGCAGTCCTGCCTGTGTGAAGGAAAATTCACAAATGGTAGACAAGAAGCCACTAACGATGTATTTCACTCTGCTGCAGTGGAGAAAATTAAGCTTTTAGTTTTACTTACTATTGCAAAGCAAAGTGATATATGTGATGGTACTGTGACATCACCCCCTTACTTCCTGTTTCTGAAAGGGTAAAACTCCTTTGATGGCGATCCTCGATTATCACTGATTAATGGGTCTTCAAGAGAAAAGAGTTCTGTTCCAAATTGATCACCAGAAATCAAAAGCTCAAGGAACTCCCAAGTAGTCTTCATTCCAATGATAATAGAAATATGTAAAAATATAAACGACGGGAAACTTTATTCCTGAATCAATGAAAAGTTAATACAATTGCATTTTTAGTTTGGAATTCGCATGGCATGCTTGTAATGACATCTAACAACATTTAATAACATTATATAATTATGTGCTGAGCGTTTCAAATTATTTGAACATCTAGACATTTATAAAAAAATTAAGTAATATTTGTCCCATTAACCAGCAGCAAGTTTGTATTGGCTTTCACATTCAGCCTGACATATGCATGAAGTAGACATAAATAAATAAATAAAATAAAATTTAACTGGTAAATTACTTGAGTGTGATAAGCTCTGACAAATGTAGGCTTGTACCTTGCTTATTAGTCATTTGTCTGAGTGTGTGGTTGATAATAAAACCATCTATTTATGCGTAAGTGTTTGTGTGGCCCAATTCTATACAAACTGGTAGCTCAGTTTGGCTACATAATTCGCTCAAGGTAAGAATGACGGAGGGATTTGGCTACATCATTCACCCAAGGTAAAAGTAACGCAGGGGCAACCCAGACGGTGAGAAGGCCGTGTTCGCAAAGTGTTTTCGGCTGGCAGAGACGTGCCGAGACAACAGGCCAACGACATGCCGCCTTTCGATGGATTAGTGTCAGGTAAACGGTTCACTCGTCCCACCTTTCTTTTCTCCTCAACGCTACCCTCTTGGGTCGGCTCTTGTCTTCAGAATCGGCAGTACCACCGCTACTGAATTATTCGGAGACTCTTGTGAGCCTAACAAGTTTTGTTTATCTTTTCCTTTATAACCCTGTCAGTCGCTCCTAAAATTTGATCTTAAGTGAAAGCGTAGTTGTGTTATTCCATGTGAGCCTAAAAAGATTTGTTTATTTTGCTCTTTACAACTCTGTCAGTCGTTCCTAAGATTGGATCCTAAGTGCAAGCGTAGTTGTGGTATTACATGTTGTTTGAAATAATCTTTATTCAAACAAAACGACAATGATGGATTCCACGATTGAAAACAAAGTTCGAGAAGAGGATGTCAAACCACTCACTGTAATGAAAGCAAGAAGAGTAACTGATCGTCACCCTACGCAAAAAAAAATTTTAATGAAAAGATACGATTGGTATCCTGACTCCAAAGTTGTCTTGGTAATAGATAATTATGAGCTGGAATATTAATGTGGTTGATTCGGCAAGGGTGACTACATCTATTCGCTGCATTTACGAAGCAATTCGTTATGGTGGCGCCGAGAGGCTACACATACTCATCTTAACATAAACATCTCGTCTAGCTCGTTCAGCTCTTTCATGGCTTGCTAGCGGCTGACGAGAAGCATCATTTAGAAATACAGATAGCTGTTTCCCCGGATTGTGCACTCGCAGCTGATGGAAAGACCAGGAATACTTTCACAGTATCACAGGAAAGAGCCCTCTCTGGCACTGTACAAGGTTATATGGAAAAGGTAAGGAAGTGAGGGCACGACACACATTATTTTAGTACCTCTCGATGTTAAAGCTTCTGATATGAAGTGTATGTGACATCTATCACTAAAGACTGGATCGGCTCACCACTGTTACACGGATGGTTCAGAATTTTTGAAACAATGTTGTCGAAATACGTGTAACACGAGCGGAAACGCTTCGCTAAAATGGTCGTCCCATACGACTTCATTGTTTCTGGCACAAAACCCACGCTCATTGCGCAGTTTTGTATAACTGTCAAAACTCCAGCAATAAACTCGCCACTGAAATGGCTATTAATAAATTTTAGTTGTACTCCGATAGGCCAGAAGCTAGTTAGGTTATTTTTAAATTGCGCCATCCTAGTTTCGAAACGTAGACCCCCAACTGCAGTGTACATTAAAATAATTACCCATAACAACTCTTTTATCACACGACCTCTAGTATCTAGACTGATACCCCGGTGCAGCACTTGCTTTTCTAATAGAGCTTTTCTCCATACCGGATAGTGCGGTACTATTAGACTTAATTCTCACACACACTAAAATTCTCTCGAACACCACTTGGGAATGTCCAAGGAGTACTCAGCCGAAAGCTAGTTTATCTCAAATCACTTGACACCTTAAGAAGCTCGAGAGAATTTTATCAGCACATATCGCCACTAAACCATGCATTCCTGTGTCACACACAATTTTCACTCTCTCGGATACTTTAAAAAGCAGCTGCGCCACTTGCAGTCGCTCAAATCCTCTCTTCAAATTATCAAAATAGCGTTTCATTGAAACTTCTCCCTTCTTTTGAAGTAACTACACTGGTTCTTTCGCTTCCGAAGCTGCCCATTCTTCCAGATTTTGCACTTCCTGTACGAGATCTTGATTTGTACCAGATAGTGCCGTACTATTAGTCAGTGAATCCTCACGTACAATATTGCTACTGTCCCATGCTTTTCAAAGCGGCTCTTCTACGTGCAGTCGCTTAGTTTCCCTTTTCAAACTTTCTGTGTCGAGTTTCATCGGAACAAACTCTCAAATTTCAATGAATTGATTTGGCTCGGTCGCTTTCGAAACCTTCTGTTGCTCAGTGTTTTTCACTCCTTCTGCAAGTTTTCCATTAGTGCGTCTTTCGTTTACATCTCTTTTTATTCGGCCCGGAGTAGCCTACCTATTGTATTGTATTGTATGTTAACCGGGGACCTAGAAACGACGGAGAGTCTCCGTCCCCGCCGCAGCCGCAGTGGTCCACAACCCCACGACGACAACCGCAGTCCACTTCATCCCTCCACCGCCCCACACCGAACCCAGGGTTATTGGGCGGTTCGGCCCCGGTGGACCCCCCAGGGAACGTCTCACACCAGACGACTGTAACCACTATGTTTGCGTGGTAGAGTAATGGTGGTGTACGCGTACGTTGAGAAGTTGTTTGCACAGCAATCGCCGACGTAGTGTAACTGTGGCGGAATATGGGGAACCAGCCCGCATTCGCCGAGGCAGATGGAAAACCGCCTAAAAACCATCCACAGACTGGCCGGTTCACCGGACCTCGACACAAATCCGCCGGGCGGATTCGTGCCGGGGAGCAGGCGCTCCTTCCCGCCGGAAAGCCTACCTATAGTGCTTTTTATTCTTAGCGAGCGTTTCCGAGTATTTCTCATTTGGCACTTTGGCAATCTTGAGACGAGACTCTCCCATAACTGCTTTCTTTCTTTCTTCACTTATTCCCAATCTGCATCAGCTCGATATCTATCTGAGTCAGCCTTACGACTATTTGCTTAAGCTTTGGCCGTAAATGTCTTTGATCTTGCGTCACTTACCGCCATTCAAGCTCCATACGCTTCTTCTCTTGCTCTATATGCTTCAGCTTCTTTATCACTTCCGTCCAGCCTCTGTACCCATTGTTTAACTCATAGTGGCCGCCGGCCGGTGTGGCCGTGCGGTTCTAAGCGTGTCAGTTAGGAACCGCGTGACCGCTACGGTCGCAGGTTCGAATCCTGCCTCGGGCATGGATGTGTGTGATGTCCTTAGGTTAGTTAGGTTTAAGTACTTCTAAGTTCTAGGGGACTGATGACCTCAGTAGTTAAGTCCCATAGTGCTCAGAGCCATTTCATAGCGACATTTCGCCCATAGCTCCGGAAACCAAACTGCTTGGCGCAACGTTCCTTTCACTTTCACCCACCTGATCACTTCCACTCTTCTCATAAACCTGTTCTCTTCTCCCTAGCAAGGCTGCCGCTGCTAAAAAAGAATGCAAGCGATCGATTGGTGATCGCAAAATGGGTACTACAAGACTATTCTGCACAGCAAATTGCGACTCACCGTACCGTTCCTAATTGCAATTATCAAACAATTCCAGAGATAAGAGTCCTGAATCAGGGTCGACGAGAAATGTGCAGCCTTCAGAGTGTGGTCACAACATTACTATGAACTAGCAACCCAGTAGAGGAGGGCTTAAGCCATTTCGTATTCATAGCTTTGCGACCATCCAAGGCTGTCACTGCACCCTCTCAGACCAGCCTCGGCGAAGGGAAACTCACGGATATTACACAAGAAGCTGCTAACGATGTTTTTCCCTGCAGTACAGTTAAGAACATTAAGATTCCAATTTTAGTAGTTATTTTACTTACAATCAGAAAGCGATATATGTGATGGTACTGTCACATCGGCCACAGAATTACAAACATGTTGTATTTTAGTAAAGAAGGGTCTCAAAACTTAATAGCAAATCTTGCTATGTGTGGTTCTTTCTACAGTGGAAATAAGATTCGAACAGTTGATATGAATATCTTTTGTTTTTAACGTACATCGTAGCGCTAATTTGTAAGGAAAGGAAAGCGGTGTGAGTTTAACCTACCGTTGTAGACGACGTCATTAAAGATGGAGCATAAACTCAGAAAGGTGGAGAAAATCGTTGTGATCAGTCCAAGGTAATCATCCCTGGATTCGCCTTAGGTTAATTATGGAAACACTGGTAAACCGTAATATAAAAGCGAGTCCAGTGTCGTATCCAGTGAGCCATGCTGCACAGTGCTATCCTGACTCAGACGTAAATGCCACACGTAAGCGTAACGTCACGTACACCTACAGCTGACCTAATTCTGTCTCGTAAATAATTACAACAACCAGTGAGGGCGATGGTGAATATGCACTGAGCGGAGCAGTTCACATCCAAAAGTGACTGACAGCAGCATGAATTGGTGATAGACTGATGACACAGGAAAGGGCTTAGCGGGGACTATCTGCACAAAAGCGTTATGTATAGCGACTCCTGCATTGATTTCTAGGTGGAAATCTATTCCTAGTGGTCTGGAGTTGTGTGTTTTTCTGCGTACTAGTTAATGTGCACCACAGGCCGTTTGTAAAGTCACGCATTATTCGGCGACAGCTGATTGAAATTGCGATTGTGGGCTCATGTTCATCATACTAGGATTGTATCAGTAAACAAAGCACTGTGCACACATTACTTCCAGTGTTGGGGTACGAGATGACTCACGTATTAAGTATGAGTTGCGTTAACAAATATTTAAAGACGAGGGGGAAATTAATTACGGAACTGATTTATTTTGGAAACAATACTTAGATACGTGAGGTAGTTGGAGAAGGAAGGATGGGGAAAAATATAGATCGTCTCTTTTCATTGCAAGTATCCAATCATTAGCTTCGAGTGATTCAGGGAAATCACTATGTCTGTAATAAAACAAACTATTACGTCTCATATTCCATAAACACCCATATCGTTGTACCTCATGAACCTTCTAGATAGCAAATATTTCTTAGTGTTCGTGGTATTGTTGACGAACAGGTGTTGTGTTCGGACAATGATGGCCATCTGACTCAAATAAGACCTGATAACATTAGCTATTCTCTCAATTACATTGTTGCCGTAGAACAATGTGGAAGGAGAAAATTTGTAGAATGAATGTAGCTCGAATGAGAAACTGGTTCAAATTTCATCCCGAATGGACGTTGGAGAATATACTCTCGTTTTAGTATAATGTATACTAGCGTCAGGTCGATCTTCTAATCTCTTCGAGCAAGATAACAACAGCGTCCGTACATCGAAAACAACCAAAAATTCTTTAAACAGGCGTCTGTGTGTATCTGAGCTGGAATGGCTGCAGACTTAAATACAGTCGAGCATATTTGGACGTTGCTTATTCGAGACCGGGAGCTGCGTCGAGAACGCACTAAATAATCACTTCGGAATCCCGTTTTTCTCCCATGTGGAGAGCGTTAGGCAACGAAAGCATATTTGGCTCCTAAATCTCTCGAAGACTTAACGAAATGATAAAAAGGGTGGCGATGGTGAACTCTGTGATAAAACCATTATCGAAGCTCTTTTATTAAATTTAATCATTTATGATTATTTCTAATGTTTTGCTTGCAAAACAATGGAGTGATTACTAAACATCTTTAGCCATAAAATTTACAAACAATGTCAATTCGTGTTACTTACGTAGAATTCATGTTACTTACGTATACAGGGCGAAGTACCTAAAACGTGCACCGCATATATTTGCGACAACAGAAAATATTATTGATTAGTGATTTTCACAGAATGGGTTGGTAGTCAGTGGCTCGTATTCGTAGCCAATAAACAGATCGTAATAATACTTAGAAAGTGTACTTTTGTGCAAACATACACTTTTTAAATGGAAAAATGCCTATTGACATTTAAGAAGTAAAAGCAGGGTAAAACGGAAAGTCTGTGGTATTTATTATTGCAGGATCGTAGTGCGAGTCGCTTACGAGAAATAGTATTTTGAAAAGTTTCCACACCGACACTTGTTTGTGCCATTCAACCTGAGTACTGGCTAGGTACGATGTTGTTACGATTGCATAAAATTGAAATGGCTCTGAGCACTATGAGACTTAACTTCTAAGGCCATCAGTCGCCTAGAACTTAGAACTACTTAAGCATAACTAACCTAAGGACATCACACACATCCATGCCCGAGGCAGGATTCGAACCTGCGACCGTAGTGGTCGCGCCGTTCCAGACTGTAGCACCTAGAACCGCTTGCCAACCAAATCCGGCTACGTTTGCATACAGTGTCCTTGTGTGTTCGTTGAGTGCACTGCTACTTGATAGCCGCTTAGTGTGTGACAATCCAAGCAGCAGGTCGTGAGTGGATGATGGGATTTATCAGTGTAGAAAAGGCCGACATGCTAATGGTGAATGAAAATTGTAGGAAGAATGTAGTTCCTTCTTATACGGTGTATACTACAAGATATCCCAATAGATGTCAACCATCTCGGCAGTTATATATCAGCCTCTTCAACGAGTTACCTCAAAGTGATAGTGTATCACTTGGACAACGTGACAGAAGTAAACAAGTAACGACACGAGAGAGGGAAATGAATGTTCTTTCTGCTGTTGCTTTTGATCCGCACGTCAGCTCCCGTGCAATCGCACGAGGAAGTGCCATGAGCCAGCCAACTGTCCTACGCATTCTGGATCGACATAGGTTTCATCCCTATCTCATCTCTCTCTATGAAGAGCTGCATGGAAGCGATTATGAGTATCGTGTTAACTTCTGTATGTGGGCATTATAAGAGTATATTAAAGATATATCATGTATCTTGTTTAGCGATTAAGTCACATATACCAATCATGCCCAGATGAACTGCCGAGGAAAGCAGTACTGGTCTCTTGACAGTCCCCGGTGGCTTCGTCAGGCGGAACGTCAGCGAGCCTGGTGTGTAAATGTGTGGTGCAGGATTGTGAACCATCAGCTCATAAGGCCGAGTTTCATAGACGGAACACTGAACGCACGCAAGTATCACAGCTTGCTAACAGACCACCTTCCTCATATGCCAGAAGACATTCCTGTGCAGACCCGGAGGAACTTGTGGTAGCAACTTAATGTCAGCCCAGCCCATATTGTTCGAAATACTACTGTGGTGTCACCGCCAGACACCACACTTGCTAGGTGGTAGCTTTAAATCGGCCGCGGTCCATTTAGTACATGTCGGACCCGCGTGTCGCCACTGTGTGATCGCAGACCGAGCGCCACCACAAGGCAGGTCTCTAGATACGGACTAGCACTTGCCCCAGTTGCACGACGACTTTGCTAGCGACTACACTGACGAAACCTTTCTCTCATTTGCCGAGAGACAGTTAGAAGGGCCTTTAGCTGAGTCAATGGCTACGAACTAGCAAGGCGCCAGTAATCATTTAAGATAGAGTCTCACTTGTATCATCAGGGAATTCTGTATTCACATGAAGGATTAAAAGTTAAGTATTAACGCAGCTACGTACTTTTCTTGCTACCATTCATTACGTATCCTGTTTCAGACCTATATCTAGCCTATGTGAGATTATGCGTGCCTTTCGGCTACTTCAGTGTGGCGTAGCTGTCTTGTTACGCCACAACAGTTGGCGACGAGGCAACGGAAAGGGTCTTGTTCTTTCTATTTGCTTACATTTACTTGTGTCATGGATTCGCCAGATGTACTGTCCGAATTTTATCGCTTGCAGAATCAGCAGACGCAGGCGTTACTGGATGCCCTTGGACAGCTCGTCCAGGGTCAACGTGCCATTCAAACCGATGCGGCAGCCGCCACGTCACCGCTACCGCAGCCACAACATGCAGTTGCACCGCTGTTTCGCAAGTTTTGACGCAGCGCAAGAATCCTGGACGGAATGGTCACGCCAGTTTGGATTTCATCTCGCCGCCTACAGAATTCAAGGTAACGAGCGGCAGCCTCATTTATTGGCGTGTGTAGGGGTGCAAACGTACCGTGTGATAGTGAAATTGTTTCCTCGACGCGACGTAGCAACTCTGTCCTACGAAGAAATTTTGTCGGCATTGGATGCCTATTTCAAAGAAACAGTTAATGTAGTTGCAAAAAGGTATACTTTCTTATTCAAAACGTATGGCCGGTCACACTAATAGGGAGTGGGTTGCAACATTGCAAGGCCTTACAAGGGATTGTGCTTTTGAGTGTGAATATGGACTCCCTTATTCAGATACTATGGTACGTGTTGCAATAGCACAGAACGTTTCTGATGTTCGCATACGGGAACAGATTTTGAAACTCGTTAATCCCTCCCTTCAGCAAGTGATAAACATATTGGATAGACAAGACACGCTTGACTTTCCTCAGGAATCATTTGCAACTTCACCAGCTGTGTGTAACATTAACCGGCCCGCCGGGCGCGCTGCGCGGCCCGGTAAACTGCCCTCGCGCACGTCCACGCAGCTGCCGCCACGCTCTAAACCAGGTGTGCCGCGCCAGCACACAAATGCAGTGAAATCATGCCCGCGGTGTGCTACTCGACATTCGCGTGAACATTGCCCGTCACGCCAAGCTATTTGCTTTTTCTGTAATAGGAAAGGACATGTTCAAAGTGTTTGCCAGAAAAAGCTCAGATCAGACAATCACAACCATTCCAGGCCCTTTGCTTCGCGCCGGAATCGAACCAAGAATACTCAGGCTCATGAATCTTCGCCCATGGACATTTATGTAGTTAATTCCACTTCGTCTAGCGCCCCTGTCTCTAACAGTGACTGTGTTTGTCCCACAAATACTGTGCGTCGACGTCACCGGAAATCACGTCAATTAGCAAGTGATGCTGTACCTGTATCAGTTCAAATTGCACGAGACAGTCGCTCTTGTCGTCAGCAGGACAATAAACTTTTTGTAGATTTGGACTTTAATGGCAAGGTCATACCATTCCCGCTTGATACCGGAGCTGCAGTTTCATTGCTCAATCACGACACATACAAACAACTGGGCAAACCTCCGTCGCGTGCCGCAACTGTTAAGCTCACTACATATTCAGGACAGCAGATCCCTGTGTTAGGACAGTGCACTCTTCTCGCAACATACAAGGGACAAAAAAAACTTGTGTCATTTTACGTTCTTCGTTCTTCTACTGCAGTGAACTTGTTTGGTTTAGATTTATTTCAGTTGTTTAACATGTCTATAGTAAATCAGGTCCTATCAGTGAATCAGACTGTGCCTTCAGACAGTGTTTCTAGTCTATGTGAAGAATTTGCAGACATTTTTGCACCGGGCCTTGGTTGCGCTAACAATTATGAAGCACATTTGGAACTGAAAGTAAACGCGCAACCGAAATTTTTCAGAGCGCGCAATGTTCCTCACGCATTGCGTGAAGAGGTCGCAAGAACATTACCCGATTTAGAATCACAAGGTGTGAGTGAATGTGCACAATGCCTCTTCCCTTTCAGCTCCGCTTCATCGCTTACGCCGTACAGGTGTTCCGTTTCTCTGGACGACGGAATGCGAACGCGCCTTTCGCCAGTTGCAATCGGCGTTGCTTTCAAATACTTGCCTTACGCCATTCGATCTCCAGAAACCCCTTTTGTTGATGGTAGATGCATCGGATTTCGGGATCGGTGCTGTGCTTGCGCACAAAGTTGGCTCGCATGATCGCCCTATTGCCTTTGCTTCAAAATTGCTCTCGTCTGCGCAAAGAAATTATTCACAGATAGAGAAAGAAGCTTTGGCTCTCGTGTTTGGTGTTACTAAGTTCCATGATTTCTTGTATGGTCGTCACATTACCATCATCACAGACCACAAACCTTTGACGTCGCTTTTTCATCCGAACAAGCCTGTACCTCCACGTACAGCGCAGAAATTCATTCGCTGGTCTATTTTCCTCTCGCAGTACCACTACGATATCTTGTATCGGTCCACTGCTAAGCACGGAAACGCCATGCGTTGTCCCGTTTGCCTCTTGCTGAGGATAAAGCATTCGATTCTTCCGAACTTGCTTGCATGTTCATTGATTCGGAAACCGATGAAATGGTCGAATCGTTTCCGATTGATTGTCGTCGTGTAGCTACAGCCACAGCTGCTGACCCGGTCCTTGCTACCGTTTTGCGTTTTGTTACTACGCAATGGCCTTTGTCAAAGTCACGGATCGAGGATCCGTTGGTTCGCCGATTTTTTGCTCACAAGGAGAGACTTTTTGTTCGACGTGGTGTTTTGTTGTTGCATACTGATAATGATCAGTCCAGAGTCGTGGTCCCACGTTCGTTACAGTCCTCTGTTTTACGGCTTCTTCACCAAGGACATTGGGGTATATTGCCAACAAAACAACTTGCTCGTCAGCACTGTACTTGGTTCGGAATCGATGCTGCGATTACGAAAATGTGTTCTTCTTGCATGGCGTGTGCCAAACAACAATCAGCACCGCTGCGGAAAGTCTTTGCATGGCCAAAAGCCACTTCCCCTTGGCAACGCTTGCACATCGATTTTGCTTGTCCATTCTGGAATGCTCGATGGTTGGTTCTGGTAGATGCCTTCAGTAATTTTCCTTTTGTTGTCCGGATGTCTTCCACGATGTCCTCTGCCACCATCCAAGCGTTATCTGCTATCTTTTGCATTGAAGGTCTTCCGCAGACTATTGTTTCCGACAATGGCCCACAATTCATGTCCGCAGAATTTCAGTCGTTCTGCCAGGCCAATGGTATTCAACATCTGACATTCGCGCCGTTTTCGCCTCAGTCAAACGGTGCCGCTGAACGATTGGTCCGGACTTTCAAGTCACAGATGTTGAAGTTGAAAGAGTCGCATTCTCGGGAGGACGCGTTGTTGCTCTTTTTGTCCTCGTATCGCTCTCAGCCCCGAGAAGGTCGCTCGCCAGCTGAGTTGCTCCACGGTCGTCCTCATCGAACCTTGATGTCTTTGCTGCACCCGCCGCATCAGGTTTCTGTGCAGCGGCAGACTCCTACTTTTGCTCCAGGCGACGTTGTATTCTATCGCCACTTTCGCGGTTCACGGCGTTGGCTTTCAGGGCGCCTTCTTCGCTGCCTCGGCCGCGCGATGTATTTGGTTTTGGGGGCCTCTGGTGAGGTGCGTCGGCATCTCAATCAGCTGCGCCTCCGTCGTCGCACGGGTTCTGCCGCTCCCCGTCTGCTTTCAGGGACGGTGCCGTCCGGTCAGCGCCCTGGGGACCCATCTACTGGCTCGTCTCATCCCCCGGTGTTACCGATGATGCCTTCCATTTTGCCCCATGGCGACGCGCCGCCGCAGCCGCCGCCGCAGCCGCCGCCTGTTCTCCCGCCGGCGCCGCCCGCATTCGACGCTTCGCTGCAGCAGCCAAGCGCCTCTGGGTCACGCGCCGCCGATCGCTTCCCGTGACCAGCTGTCCTCCGCCATGGTCCTCTTGCCCGCTCCGGACCACATGACGTCATCGCGCGTTGGGTACCCCGACGCAATGGAGGTCGACCCTTCGGCCCCTCCTGTCTCTTTACGGGCGCTTACACCGCATGTTGACGTGCACCCTGGACTAAGTTTTCAGGCGTTTCCTAGATCCCCTCGGACCGAATGGCCGGGTGCGGGTGGCACAGCCTTGCCTGTTGTTAGGCTCCCCACCTCATCGCATACGTCAACATGGGGTCCTCCCCACGGCGGGCGGAAGCCTTATCACACGACTGTTCGCCGATTTGCGGGGGAGGAATGTGGTGTCACCGCCAGACACCACACTTGCTAGGTGGTAGCTTAAATCGGCCGCGGTCCATTTAGTACATGTTGGACCCGCGTGTCGCCACTGTGTGATCGCAGACCGCGCGCCACCACAAGGGAGGTCTCTAGATACGGACTAGCACTTGCCCCAGTTGCACGACGACTTTGCTAGCGACTACACTGACGAAGCCTTTCTCTCATTTGCCGAGAGACAGTTAGAAGGGCCTTCAGCTGAGTCAATGGCTACGACCTAGCAAGGCGCCATTAATCATTTAAGATAGAGTCTCACTTGTATCATCAAGGAATGCTGTATTCACATGAAGGATTAAAAGTTAAGTATTAACGCAGCTACGTACATTTCTTGCTACCATTCATTACGTATCCTGTTTCAGACCTCTATCTAGCCTACGTGAGATTACGCGTGCCTTTCGGCCACTTCAGTGTGGCGTAGCTGTCTCGTTACGCCACAACAACTACAGCACATCTTCACGAATTATTTCGAAATCGTGGAATTGGACGGAATGGACCTGTACCTTGTCCGGCCCGTTCCCCCATTTGACGCCGGTAGACTTTGTTGCGTGGAGAAGGCTGAAAGACGTTGACTACAAGGACATAGAAACTACACCCGATGATATGCAACGATGTATTACTGGAGCATGCTTGGGCATCTCCGCTGAAATGCTAGCACGTGTGCAGCAATCGTTCCATACCAGACAGGAAGTGTGAACTGGCGCTGCTGGTGATCTTTCTGAACACAACCTATGATGGTCATTTGTGTCATTGCTTGTCAGAATCCACATAGCTAGTGTATGTACTTGTGTTGTTCTTAAGTGTGTGTTACCACAGCAGTTGTACAATTGTCGGTGTGGGAACTTTTCAAAATACGGTATCTCGTAATCGACGCGCACTAGAGTCCTGCAACAGACACCACTGACATTCAGATTTATCCTAATTTTATTCTGTTAATGTCAACACACATTGTTCACTTAAAAAACATATATTTGCACAAAAATACACCTCTAAATATTATTACAATCTTTTTAATTGCCAACAATACGAGCCTGTGACTACCAATCCATTGTATGGATACCGTACATCAGTAGCACTTTCTATTTCCGCAGTGTATACTGTGCAAATTTTAGGTAATTTACCCTGTATACGAAGAGGGGATGTAACTTGTAATGAATTTCTCGTTTATTAATTCCTTTATTTTACTTTCATAATGAGTTGTCACTAAATTTCGTCGCTGAAGACGGTGATATATCGTATCTTTCCACATCAAAGGAAATGTTGCTCAGTTTTAACTTTGTAATTGCACATTTCATTTCTGCAGCCACGGGAACAACTACAACTTTCCCATATACAACCCACATATTTCAAGCGTGTCAAACCTGTATAATTGGTATTTCATTTATGTAACGACCTCCAGCAACCAGTAAGTAATAATTATGTGTAGTACACAAATTATCAGTTTTGCGGGTTCATCGGAATACTTTCCAGCCAGCTGTAGATGACAGTAAATTTGAAAATTTGTTATTAAGTAACCAATATGTTCTTACTTACAAGAAACGTGTTATCAAGTACTTATCTGAACTGTTTCGACATAAACATTGGAATTTGGAACGACAGTAGGCTAAACTGGTTTAATGTAGTTGACTGTATCATCTTTACATGCAAAGGCAATTTGGTAAACCAAAACTTCTGAGATTTATTTATTAATGTTCCTCTGCCCTGTAAAAGCAGTTTCATCTAGTGGTATTTCATTTTATTTTTTATTCTTTGCAGTAACAGCGTAGTATCTGAGAAGCTAAAGTAGGCAATACAATTCAAAATTTTGTAAATAATAATAAATTTGAATATCAGTTATTTATTCCTGGTAATTTCTAAAAATACTAAAACAACAGAAATACCAATACTACAGCTATGGTCTATCATTATAAAACTATAATAAAACGCTTTAACCAATTGCTCAACTTCTAATACTACTATTAGTACTGCAGATTCTCTTCTGTTTGTGTTTAACAGTTGCTTCCGCTATTGGATCCGTCCTCTTATAAGCCCGGTAAATAGCCATTTAATGCTGAATTCCTTGCGCATAAAGCACGTTAGCAGCTTTTCTACTGTAACAAGCGATTTCACAATTCACTGTAACGTATTGGAGTCCTCAATTTCTTGAACACTTGACTCAACGCAATAAAAACTCCAGTTTGCTTTTGTTCTACAATATTACTTTTACTGCTATCCGGTTTTCGGCTAGGAATAAAAGTAATATTGTAGAACAAAAGCAAACTGGTGCTTTTCATTTATTATTATAATGTTGTTCTACCAAGAACCGACGGAAGATCCTGTTAATATGCAATAAAAACTATTGAAATACAATTCCATTCAGTGGTCTCCGACGTCTGTTGTCTTCCCTCGATGCGTTATCCAGCCAGGACAGCCGTCGTGTGGTTGAATGCCTTCTGAAGTCCTCCTTGACCTCCCTGGGTAGTGTGACTGTCGTATTTTCAAAGCTGCGCCATGTTGCTTCATTCTTTAGTGCTGCTCTGGGAACCATCATCTATAAAGCTTGACAACCATTACCGGCTGTGGTTTCGTAGAGCATACAGTTCTACAAGGTGTGCTCTGGAACGCCTACACTGCCACAGGTACAGCTATCACTGACTGCCTTATTCGTCTTCGTGTGCTGATAGTGAAAACTAAGTAGTAAGTGTGGGTATCTTACTAATGAACTGCCTTCCGCGTTCTGCCAGAGGCGCACTGGGAAACTTCTGTGCCACACACACACACACACACACACACACACACACACACACACACACACACAGCTTTTTTTCCTCTTACAAACAGCTACGAATTTGAGTTGATTAGTACTTGACCATTTGTCAAACGCAGGAATTCATTGAAATCAGAGCAAATAATGAAACAATCAAAATCGCTGATCAGTTAACTGTTACGATGGAATCTCTTTCAAATGTAAAATTTTATATTTTGAAATAGCCTTTCGGTAAATGTATGCTGTAAAAGTTGTAGTTTTTCGACGTAATCGATCATTGAGACTTATGAGAGAATTCCAAAAGATCTCCAGGAATTCTAACCTACCCGTGCATAGCGACCTTCCACTTTTAAATCGCAAGAGACTGAAATCAAGTCATCCAACTCTGTGCGATGCTGCTGACATGGTTGCTAAGTATTTCAAACCTCTTGAAGAATGGAAAGGTTGGTGGGAAGCAGTGACAGATGTGCACCTGCATAACATCTTCTCAGGTGCTAAACTTCCAAGTGGATTCGACTTACCACGCAAGACCTGGTCTACTCTCAACAGAATCCGTACCAGCCATGGGCGATGCAGGGATGCTCTCTTTAAGTGGAAGAAGCTGCCTGATCCAGCTTGTGACTGCGGGGCTCCATACTAGACTGTTAACCACATTGTCAGTGAATGCAGGATTCGAGCCTATCACGGCGCCAAAGAGGACTTCCTGCTAGCAACTCCAGATGCAGTGTGCTGGATTGAAGGACTGGATATTCAGCTGTAAAGACAAACTTAAGTTTCTTGTGTGTCAATATGTACATATGTATATGTAATTTCATGATATGTCTGTATTAGCCATACGCTAAATAATAAATTGAGACGGTAAGTGTTAGATCGTAGGCTTCTAGAAAATTTCGGAAGATTCGTCAAAATTCTTCTAGTAAAACTTGTAGCAGTACAGGTTTTCGATGTTGTTAGTTAAATGGAAGGAGGTAGCTTGTCAGCGTCCCCAGACCTGAAGTCTGCAAATTACTGCTCTCCACGCCACACGTTACGTAACGATTACATCGAATGCAAGTGTAGATAAACAAATGGCGACTTCGCGACACTGTTTTGACAAGTGATGTTTCACAATCAGGCTAGCTTCGTTTCCAATCGTATTCTGTATACCCAAAGAAGCCATTAATTATCAGTGATTTCTTTAAATAGAACTATATGCGTACCTTAATGGTATTAAAGAGCGCTTAAGAGAGCATATGCTATGGCACAGCGTTTATTTATGTGTGGAGGCATTTGATCATTCAGAGCGAATGTAACCGTAGATGAAAAAATATTGGTATTATTAAAATACCAAAACAGCTCCACGTATTTATGTTCTCGTTTGTTGATAGCCCTTTTTGAAACTTTAAATCAGATATGCAGCATGAGAAAGGTCAATAATATTTGAATCCTTGTGATCTTGCGAATGAAAGAATAAGAAAACTGATTACATTATCTGTCACGTTCCCTCTAAATATCTACCCAAGTTAAGCTGAAAGTTTGTGAAACATACAATCCTCAACAGTTTTCTTCTCTTTCTGATGTCCCTGTCTCTTTCATGTACTTTTATTACACTTTCCAATTTTTTGTTACACATTCTATCCTATTTTCACCTCAGTAGAGTTCTGAAAGTAAAAACCATCAATAAAAAAATTGTGATTTATCTTACAGTTGCTGGTTCTAATACATAAATGACATTGTTATTTACGATGAATGATATTTACTTTAAAAGAAAAAAAGTATGTTTCTTAGACAGTGTAATATTTTACCTGCCCACTTTAGAACCGTTCTGATCTGTTTCTTAGATGCTGGTGTGCATCTTTTACCACAACGTTACACTTCATGAATAAAGCAAAATAAAGGTAAAACATCCAGTCTTCGACGAGATCATTAGAGCCGTATCTCATGATCGAGTAAAAATTTGAATTAACTTTGTTTCGTTATCACAGAGGATAGCTGAACTTCATATGATATCTTCTTCGGACAATGTAACATAATTTTTTGTAGAGACTGCACAGAAATTTTTTGTGCATCGCGAAGTTCCGACCAGCTTTCGCCCACCATTTCAGAACTGGAAAACCATTGTTAGTCTGACATTCAATAGAAATGAATACGCTACAATTTTTGGCTGCGCGTCAGCTGGACTGTTTCCTTAGGATAGCAGCATCTTGGTTCTCCTCATAGATTTCCTTTTGCGAAATACAGACAGCATGCTGCGTGCGCAATATTCATAGTTACCTCACGACCCTCATATCACGCTTCTCGCATATCTTCTCTTGTTTCGGACGGTTATTGCTTTTACCCCTCCTATCATCCAGTTCCGTGCGACCATCTCATGCGGCGTATTTCATTTCTCCCTCTTCCCGCCAGGTTCTTCCTCTTTCATTTTTGCAAGAATCGCCGAGCCTTTGTCCATTACGGCGGAGTAGCGCGAGTTGCCCACGGCAAGAAGGAGATGGCTCTTTATCGTAACGTCTGCTTCAGAGATACTTCTACACCCTTTTTCTTTTTGGAATAGCTTGTGAAAAAATCTTTTGTCAAAAATGATAAAAGGTACAGAATACGAAATTTTCAGATTCTGTGATTCTTAAAGTGATGTTGTGTCGTACCAACCCTAAGAAACCACTGAAGCTGAATGTGTTTGAAGTAATTTTGTAAAGCCTATATACTTAAATTCTCCATTACCGTCATCAGCGCATTTAAAACATCATTTTTCAATTGAAAATTAGAGATTTTATTAAATTCTTGTTTTGAACGTGTTACTGAAAGCGAGATGACAGTAAGCGACGCTTATCGTTTGGATAAACGTTTGATATGTATGGGAAGTAAGGGGGATATTGTATCTGTCTACAAACTGTTTGTTCTTATTCAGTTAGTTGTGCCCCAGCCTCTCTGCAGCAGTGAGGTAAGCCACCACGTAAACACTGCTAATGCTGTTTTGTCGAGAGATAAAGGTTTAGCGTATTCTGTGGCACTGTTAAAGGGAAGATGGGGAATTTTTTTGCCATTGTTTGGAATTATGAGAAAATAAGGTGAGGAGACACGTTTCTATATACCCACGACGAATACGTGACCCCTGCTGCTCGTATGGATGCAGGCAGGATTTGGCCAGTCTAACATCTTCAAGAGTCTTATTTGATTTCTATAGAAAAGAAATTTTAGTGTACTGTTTAGGAAAGTCGTAACTGTATACATTACTAATAGTTACATGGATTTGGCTTACTGATTGTGACCATACACTTTGATTTCACAGGTAGTACAGTTTCAAGGATTACTGAAAATCATAAAACTGTGAAAAATTTTCAACTGATATGTCAATCCACTATCCCTGCTGTGGGCTACTGAATGCCATTAAGAAAATAAATCATTCCACTGAAATCCATAGACGGCTCAACTTTCCTGCAGATAAAACATTTTTAACTACTTACCTTTTTATATTCTATCAGTGGATGATATTATTGCTTCGATATATTGAAGACGTTGTTAAAGGTTAATGAGAAGTTTAGTATACCTTGAAAAATCACGAGCCTACCTTACTTCTTTGAAGTACAATCGACTCTTCCTTCATTTCCGACGCATTTCGGCATTTAAAATCGCGAACACATTTCCGTGAATATCGAGTATAATAATTTTTCGTTGTTATCCGATATCGACATGACATTGTTTTAATGGCAAGCGGCATTTCTCTTCAATCTAAAGAAAGTAATGTAGATATTTTAATGTAGATGGTAAATAAGGTACATTAAATATTCTGGAAATTATTTTATTACCCTGTTGTGACCACTCATATCTCAAATAACTTGTGAGGAAGCGCAATTCACTCATTAAAGATGTGGCTTACAAGTCACTTATTTATTCGAGAGAGTTTTGAGTATTGTTAATAAGTCCGAAACCCTTACAGGTAGGACGGCTAGGAAAGAGAGAGAAAATCCAACGGAGTGCGGCGAATTTCGTCATGGCGTAGTTCAGTCGGCGCAAGAACATTACAGAGATGCTAAAAAAGATACCAGTGGCTAAAAGAGACGCTTTGTGCATCGCGGAGAGTTTTACTATTGAAATTTCGAGACATTACATTCCTCCCACATACGTGTCAGGAAATGACCACAATGAGATAAGTCGAGAAATTAGAGCTAATAGAGAGGTTTATCAACAACCATTCTTCCGCTGCGCGATTCGCGAATTTAACTATTAGTTAGAGGTACCAGAAGCATCCTCCGTCATACAACGTCTGATGCTTGCTTAGTCATGCTGTAGGTATCTTCTCGGTGGTTGAATGTTTTTTAATCTTCAGGACTCATAATGAAACAATAGCTGTATAGCCTCTTGAATCACCGCTGTGACTGTCGAAGACATAAATTTCCACTTGTGAATAAAATCAGCCAAATACGTCATGTCGTATGGCAGAACATCTGACGATATCTGTAGGTCTTCACTAACAAAACATGAGCCATAAACTAATAAGGGAATACTAATGTTCCTGTTACAGCGTTTAATTTTAGAGGAAATACGTACATAATCAGTTTCCATTCTTTTATAAATATTTAAAATCGTTAGTTCTTTTGTTTTTACTAATGGGCTTGGGATACGAGATACACTTCAGTTCATTCCAAAGGTGAAGAGACTCATTATAGGGCAAGCGCTATGTCTCGTTATGGAAATCAGAGTATTCAGGACTTTTGTGGTGACAAACGCATCTTAGCTTACCACAAAACAGTAGAGACAGTAAGGCGCAGCGATGGCAACATAAAAAGTTATGTATGTTGCCAATGATATGATTTGGTGGAAGTCGTATGACAGTTTAACATTGGTACCCCACATCGCCTTTGAACGAGATGTTTGCACCAGTTTCTCTTTCCTGTTTATTTAAAAGCACGACCGGTTTCAGCCCCAAAGGCCATTGTGTAGTGGGATACGTCAGGTGACAAAAGAGGGCATAGGAGGACCAAGCCATTGCAATCTCAGTCACACACATCTAGTATCGTTTCATTCCCTCCGCTCCTTTATGGTCAAGTAACTCCCATAGACGGTAGTATAGGAAAGGTGTGATCATAAAATTTGCTACTGTATACTTTTTTAAAATTCTTTTCTGTCAGCACTGGCTCCATTCTTCCGACAGAGCAAGGTGGCGCATTGGTTAGCAGACTGACTCCCATTCGGGAGAACGGCGGTTCAAATCCACACCAGGCCATGGTGATTTAGGTTTTCCATGATTTCCCTAAATCGCTCCAGGCTAATGCCGGGACGATTACGTAGGAAAGGGCACGGCCGATTCCGTTACCCACATTTTCGTAATCTGACGTTCTGCTTTGTTTCTAATGACCTCGCTGTGGACAGGAGGTTAAACTGTAATCCTCGTTCCTTCCTTCATATTTACACGAATCAAAACTGATTATTTGTGCCCTCTCCAGGGAAGATAGCCACACACTGGCAGATTACTTCTACTGAATTCACGTCCTTCGTAAGACATCTGAAGAATACCGATAACCATCAATCCATTTGGTCTACTCAACCATGCGTGCACACACAAACGCACACACACGAGTGGTGAAACATGAGGTGTTAGTAACGGTCACCGCTTTTTAAAAAATGTTAAAAGTAGTAGTTTTGTGATTATTATTATTTTATTGTTTACCATTGTCCGTTATTGCGTCGCATCCCGCCTACTATTACGCTGAATGATTTCGTGTGCCGTCTGTTGACGTACAAGGCCCAACCTCGTAAAAATTAGACCTACTGAGCGATACCGTATACTCGGAAAATACCTGCTATTGTATCTTCATTAAACAAGAAATTGAAATTAAGTTGCTTAAGTGTCAGATAAAAGCCGTTGGAAAACGCTCGTATTTCGCCATCTCGGGTATTAGGATCCTCCTTCATAGACTTCAAAGTCTCCTCGAGTTCGCTGGCCGGTGTGGCCGAGCGGTTCTAGGCGATTCAGTCTGGAACCGCTCGACCGCTACGGTCGCAGATTCTAATCCTGCCTCGGGCATGGATGTGTGTGATGACCTTAGGTTAGTTAGGTTTAAGTAGTTCTAAGTTCTAGGGGACTGATGACCACAGCAGTTAAGTCCCAAAGTGCTCAGAGCCATTTTAACCATTTTTGGCAGACCACTCATCTTGCAGGCCTGACTGCTTGATGCCACAGTATGAGCAAGGCATGTGGGTGCCTCTCAATCTAATCACATCTTCTTCTACGTGACAATATAATTATGAAGCTGTAACGTCAGGGAACGATTGAATTCATTGATAGTCTTAGGGGGATATGGAATTAACTGATACAGACTGCTGAACAATCCGATTGCACCAAAGGAAAGAGCGATGAATTATAAATACTGTGGCGTCGGTTTCGGCGATAGACTTCGAAAGTGTCATTAGACGACGCGGTGAATAATAACTGCCGGAAGACTAGGAGAAGCTCTCAAAGTCGGAAGTACTGACTAGGGTAACTATGGCGCCGACCCTTATAGCAGCCAACGGCGGCATACTCGCGGGACTATTTTCTGGTCAAGTGTGTGGCGGACGCGAATAGGTCCTTTGGAAGTGGCGGCTTCTACTAGCGCACGTACCGCCACTTCGTATCCATCCGTTACTGCGACAGGTAGAGACCGCGACGCTGAGACGTGCAGGGGCAATGCAGGCTGTACGCGCGCCGGAGATGCATGAAGGGTTGCCGATCGCATTTGTGAAGATCTTCGGTGAAGCAAAAGCATACCGCGAAAATCGGTTGCTGTACATACCATTCAGTCCTTGCTGCCTTTTAAGTAATTGAAATAATTGACAGTTTGGTTGTATAATGTTAACAAAATACATTATTGTTCAATTTATAACAATCTTCACAAGGTATAAACATTTCCATTGAGTCCTTAATTGCGAAATTATATTCATAATTTAAATATACATGAACTCCATTTTCGTTTGTTAATTTTCGTTATTGTTGAAATTAGTTTCAAAGTACATAATTTAGCTATATAACTCATTTCTGAAACCCACAGTTTTATAGCTACAGTAAGTTACTTCATGAAGTATTTTTCTCAACTTTGGTAACTTGTACTGTGAACAAATGAATTTTAAGATATTAATACAATGTTGAAAAAAAAAAACAGAAATACCAAATTCTTGGCATAGTGGTTCAAACAAATCGATTATTACGTTTTGGGTCACTGAAAAGTGTTTCACTGAGAGATAAGTAACGGTATAGGATATAACACTTACTAGGGAGAGAGTGAGTGAGAGAGAGAGAGAGAGAGAGAGAGAGACATCGTCAGGGGCGAGGAGTGCTAGTAACTACTGTAATCGCAGATTAGAGTTACAGATAACACGAATTCTTTTCACATTTGAACATTCTTGGTATAGATTGTTTCTAAAGTTTCAGCCGCGGACGTACTTCATCCTTGTAAAACGCACTGTTAGAAGCGGGTGGGGAGGGGGGGGGGGGACTTTTAAGGCATTAACTGCTGTCTGCTGTCAGTGCGACAGTCGCCAGTTTGGAAGGCCACAGGGGCAGCTCAGCTACCTGCTACACTCCTGTAACTTCCGAACAACAGCGTTTAACGGTGCACGCTCATCACATTGCAAGATCTATCCCATCACTCACTTCCACTAGTGACAGAGGAGGAGAGCTATGCAACTGTTAAAGGCAGTTAATACTCGTGTAGCGCTTGCAAATACCTAAGGACATGTGTCTCATTCTTTTGCACGCTACGGTGCTGAAAGTGTTCAGATATGAATCAGAGTGCATATTTTAGTGTTTCACAGTGTTTTAGTACATATTATTATTTATTCATTATATTTTTAGACATAAGGCACAAATTTATGATTTTAATGTAGTTTCTACTTGAGTGTGAAATTGGGTTGCCGAGGCAGTATGGGTGAAGTAGCGGGCTCCTCAGAAAATACGAATATATCAGATTGTAAGTGAGATGGAATGACCGTGGAAACATTTGTTTGGGTTACTTAGTCTTGAGGGGAAAAGTGGCGTCATCAAACAAGAACAGCCTACACTAGATCTTCCACGTTTGAAAACAGTAACAAAAAACTATTTCAGACATTTTGAAGAATTTAGGTACTAATTTTAGAAACTGTTAAGTGGTTGTAAAGTGAACAAAAATTTTACTGTTGGCCATGTGTTTGTTTTATTCTGCTGTGCTGTGGAAAATGGCTTTGAGCACTGTGGGACTTAACATCTGAGGTCATCAGTCCCCTGGAACTTAGAACTACCTAATCCTAACTAACTTAAGGACACCACGCACATCCATGCCCGAGGCACGATTCGAACCTGCAGCCATAGCGATGGTGCGGTCACGCGATTCCAGTCTGTAGCGCCTAGAACCGCTCGGCCGCTCCGGCCGGCAGTGGTCTGCCAAGCGAGTGGATTTGTTGTTATTTCTCGTGTAACATCAATGACTGATTATGAGCTCTACTGCCCACAATTAAGCTACAAATTATTCTCCTGTTTGAGTATTACACAACATAAACTGATAACGCACATGTGACTATTAGTAACGACCATGTTTCAGCACTCTGGCGCTGGATCTTGTGTTGGTAAGACCTGGCTTAGGTGTGCTCCGTAAAGACAAGAGAGTGGAGAAAATGGTATGCATGTGAAAGGCTTAAGAGTAGTTTGGAATATATATTTCTCTATTTCAGGAACTTTTGGGGGGAGAATTAAATGACATGCGAATAATATTATGGGGATCGTAGTAATCTTCGGAAATGTCATCTCGCACCTCGGCCGAGGTGGGGGAACACCATGCTACCGTATTTGTCAGTCACATTTCAGGCGCTCAAAGCTCAGGTAAATTTCATCTCTTTGGTTCCACCAAAGGTGACCAAAGGACCGTCTCAAAGATGATCATGTATTGCACATTCACTATCTGCGGTTAGCAGACGACCATACATTCATTCATTTCACAGATCTCACCAAATTGGATGTAGGGATTTATTTTGTGGGACTGCACATGTGATCAATGAAATAAATAAATTGTCGTTCTTTCCTACATTGGTATCCGGCTTCGGTGTATTAAGTGAAATTGAGTTATTATTACAAAAAATATGCACAGTGACTGCGCTACTCAGTTTATTCTGCGACATTGCTCCCTCTTAAGAGAACAGCGTCTCGGTGTTACGTCCTCCTAGTCCGGGAACGAGTCATCGGTCCTGCATCCTCCGACTCCCGATGACTGATGTTCGCCCTGGCGGTCATCTTCTTCGAACTTCCTTGGCCACTACGCTCTTCGTCACCTTATCGCTTGTTGTCTGTCGCTGGAGCTTTGAATTTACACTGGGTTGCAGGATCCTTATAGGGCTTGTAACCTCCCCGCAATAATAAAATTTAATGACAATTATATGATAACTAGCAATCTGAGCCAAATGTAAGCTGCCCACAGAAATGAAAGTCAATTAAAAAAAATGAAATCTCAGTGACAATGAAAACGCAAATAGACCGAAATGTCGATCTTAGGCCCTGTTCTTACCTCAGTAAAATTGCATCTGCTCTTATTTTTCGCCATAGCTTGGAGGAAATGCATCGCAAAAATTCTTTGAACTTTAGTAAATTTTTTTCTTAAGGAAATGCATGGGAAATTTTCTTTCAATAAAATGTTTGTTTTGTTAAATGTGCTTGGTTTGAAAACAAAGTTATTATTGGGGCGATTCTTGAACAAATTATTTACACTTAAGATGCATTACATTATCAGATGAGCGCAATGCTGCTTCATTACCTTATTTAAAAAATATACCTCGTCCTGAATCTTGACCAGAGTCCCATGTCGACGCCCGCCGACTCCTCACACAACTCCGACTGTCTCTCGCGCGCTACTAGCCCTGACTGAGTGCAACTAGCAACTACCACTACTGACTCCCTACATGCAACTGAACTCTCGCGCGGTCAAGCGCAGACAAGCCACGATAAATAACTCTCTGGTCAGAGACTCTCTCATGGCTCTCCATCGCTGGTACTGAATACCCTGCATACATACGTGTTTCATAACCCTCCACTGGGGGGGCAAAAATTTGGCAGCGAAGGTGAGTCATTTGGACTTACCATGAGCAACAAATTTTTTCATAATTAATTAACTTTACAATTATAGTAAATATACAGATGTAGAAGATGAAGTAAATATGGTGCACATGCACCAAGTACAAAACATATCAGACAAAGACAAATGTATACACAAAACATATTAGCAAATCAGAAATATGTATATACAAATTATTTGATAAATAACAAAAGTGCACACGCACTGAAAAACTCTTAAGCATTTTCAGAACAAATATACAGAATGGCAAAAAAATCATTTTGACAAGTGACATGAGTGCACATGCACTGCAGTTCAGAACATATCAGCAAATGACGAAATGTATCTACAATGAGTAACAAATGGCATAAAGTGCACACGCACTGGAAAACTCTCTAATATTTTTACGTCAAATAAACCTAATGAGTACAAATCATATAGACAAATGGGAAAAGTGCACACGCACTGTAGTATTCTCTAGTATTTTTCTACAACAAACAAATCAAGGAGTGTAATAAAGTGCACATGCACTGTAGAAGTCTTTAGTAATTTCAGGATAACTGATCTTATTAACAAATGAAAGGAAGTGCACACGCACTGTATATGACTTTTTCATTTTACAAGAATTAGGGAAGGAATAGGAAGGATTGCGTCATGGTTGTAGCACTTAGGTTGCACGCAGCTGCACTGAAAGTCCATATCTTTCCACAGAAATACAACACCAAGTGAGACAATTTGCAGTTCTTTTCCCAGAAGTATTTATCAGCGTATCCAAGACACTGAAATGTCGTAGTAATATTCCCTGTTATCATTTTGGCAGTACATCAGGTACACCAAACAGTGGGACCATAATAACGTCTTCATCGCTCACGGTGGTGGACAGCATGTCGTGTCAACACCACGCTCTTACAAGGCACACCAACGTAGAATTAGTGCAAAAACCAAATATAGTGCTCCACGATCATGAGGATGGACAGGACAAATGGATATTGCAGTAATTCAAGGTAGTTAGCTCAGAAGGTGAAGGACATTAAGTCACATAGTAGTCTTCATTGAGAATTACAGTAGTAGTTTGCGGCATTCATAGCCCAGTTATTGAACATTTCTGTACCATGTATTTAGTATTACAGAATAATGTTCATAAAATTAACTGAATATAGCAATTATTGGCATCATGAGTAATCGTATTACAATAAACAGTGGCAATCCTTGGCCAGTTACAAAGCATATTTAGTATGACAGAATAATGTTCATCAGAAGTTATCATTGAAAAGGAGAGTCAATTATTGGCATAGCATTAACATAATTCATTTAGTTATACTAATTATTGGCACTCATCGGCCAGCAAGTATTGAATAGTACAACATTTTCAATTATTGGCAGTCATTGGCCTGTACAAAACATCAAAAGTCATCATTGAAAACAGGAGCTAATGAATGGCATAGTATTAACATAATTCATTTAGTTAAACTAATTATTGGCACTCATTGGCCAGCTACAAAACATCAAAAGTCTACATTGAAAACAGGAGCTAATGAATGGAATAGTAGTAACATAATTCATTTAGTTATACAAATTATTGGCACTAATTGGCCAGTTACAGACATCAAAAGTCATCATTGAAAACAGGAGCTAATGAATGGCATAGTATTAACATAATTCATTTAGTTAAACTAATTATTGGCACTCATTGGCCAGCTACAAAACATCAAAAGTCATCATTGAAAACAGGAGCTAATGAATGGCATAGTAGTAACATAATTCATTTAGTTATACAAATTATTGGCACTAATTGGCCAGTTACAGACATCAAAAGTCATCATTGAAAACAGGAGCTAATGAATGGCATAATATTAACATAATTCATTTAGTTATACAAATTATTGGCACTAATTGGCCAGCAAGTATTGAATAGTACAAAACATTTTTAATTCTTCCAGTGACATATATTGTATTCAAAATGTTAGCAATGCATTGCTTGGGGTAATTACAGGGGAAAGCAAGAAGAGAAAAAGAAAAAAAATTTGCTTCTGGTTTGTTCCTGTAAATGAAAATGTGTAACGTCATTCGTCATGAGTCAGCGGTAACAAGGTTATGAAACAAGTAGAGTATATATAATGACATAGATTTAATGAACAACTGCTTATAGCACATTAATCTCATAAATAATTTCTCCTGCAAAAAATATATAAAATAATGGATTATTAAGCTGAAAGAAGAAATGCATTTTGTGCTGAAAAGTAGTGAACTTCGAATTAACAGGTAGTGAAATGTGTATAAAAAAAGTGTTCCATAGCTGTCCTTTCCAAAACCTTCAGTCATTATACCATGCAATATAAAACATACTGTCAAAACAAACTGCAACAAATACTTAAATAACTACATAGCATAAATACATAAACATCAACATCATCCTCATCTGTAAAGAAAAAACTTCATTATCCAGCACTTCATTATCCATATTATCATAACTTCATTACTAGCATCACCTGAAAAGAAAAACTTCATTATTCATAGTAGCATATTCTTCATCATTACTCTTCATCAGCATTCATTATCATCTGCAAAAAATCACTTCATTACTCATTACACAACTATTCCTTATCTCTAGCATATTTCTTCATCACTAAAACTAAGATGTGTAGTTCTGTCTGACAGCCTGCATCAATCGCCTTGTATTCTGAAAGAATAAATTAGTTAAGACTGCTATTCTACGATGTGTATAGTATATTCTTGTTAATACTTGTTAATTCTGATCCATTTACTCTTCCTCATAAGGTTTTTGTATCGTCTTTCGTCTATTCCGTAGTTGAAATTCCCATTTCTGTTTAATTTATTTCCTTTACACGTTATTTCTTTCTGAAAATGATGAACAAAGATTAATGTCTTGCATTTAAATCATATACCCACTAAATAATGACTGGTTTATGGTGACATAATTAAGCATACAGCATAACATGACAGAAAACGTAATATGTCAAAAGCATAGACAGTGTTCAAAGGCAAAAATGTACTGAGAATATCACATTGCAGCAGCAAAAAAAAGAAAAATGTAAAACAGTCACGATGTTGAGATACCATAAAGCAAAAATGTCAAAGTCAACTGGTGTTTGCTATGTCTTAGCTATTTCACAGTGCATACAAACAAAATATGAAAACAATCGTATATACATAAAAAAGGATGACAAGAAATGTGCTTTCTTTGAGTTCAGCTTGTATGTTGTGTAGTTAATAGAGGAGAGAATTAAAGACTTTAATGAAGAGAGAATTTAATAAAATTAATACGTCACTACATAGAATTGCATAATTATTCATAAAATACGTAAGTTTGTCTGGAAAAATATGCACGGTCTGATGTGTAACGACAAGAAAAGCAACCTGCTAACCTTACCTTGCCGGGCACTTGCCAAGAAAAAATACGATAGTCATCAATAATTAGTCACATAAATATAATTGCATAAGTGGTCATAAAAATTAGTAAATGGCGTCATAGCATGTTACATCATAAAGTGTCTTCATTCAATAAAGGGTTTAATATTGGATATGCGTTGGTTTCCTTTCGATTTTCTGGTTCTCAGAGTTTCGACGTGTACAACATTGGGGTGAGGAATGCTGCGAATCCGATATGGACCTGCGTATAGAAGTTCAAATTTACTGCACTTACCTTTTATTCTGCTGGATAAATAGTGTGTACGTACTAATATCTTCTGTCCCACGTGAAAGTCTCGGCGTGTACAAACCTGTTTTTGCTGTCTTCTCCGGCGCTCTGCGGCACGTTTGATGTTGTTCAGCGCAATGTCAATTATTTCGTGGTGTCGTAATCGACGAGATGTAGGAAATGTTACTAATTCTTTAATTTTGTTAGGAGGTTCAGTATTTTTCAGTATAACAGACGGAGATAGCATAGTGGATTCATTTGGTATGGAATTAATTACATCTTGGAATGAGAATATGTGTGTGTCCCAATCAATATGTCTTTTGTGGCAGTATATTCTACACAGTTTACCAATTTCTTTCATTAATCGTTCGCAGGGGTTCGAAGAAGCATGGTACTTCGATATATAGATCGGAGAAATGTTTCTAGCTCGTAACATGCGTATCCATATAGCAGAACGAAATTGTGATCCATTGTCAGAAATAACTTTCATCACATGCCCTACATGAAATAGAAAATGTTTTACAAATGCTTTCGAAACAGTTTTAGCAGTAGCTTTGCGTAACGGAGTGAAAGTAACAAATTTTGAAGTGAGTTCAACAGCGACAAAAATGTAGCAAAAACCTCTGTTAGTTCTCGGAATTGGACCAAAAATATCTACTGCGGCCATATGTCTTAATTTAACAGGTACAATGGGATATAATGGAGGAATATGTGAAGTGGTGTCTGACTTAGCTTTCTGGCAAATTTTACATGACGCTAAAACTCGTCGTATACGTTTTTCCTTGTTGGTAAAATAACAGTTCCGTCTCAGTATAAGAAAACATTTTCTTGCTCCGTAATGAGCGTAACTTAAATGAGTGTACCAGATCAATTTGTTAATCAGTTCGTCAGGAATGCATAATAACCAGTTGTTGCTGACAGGATGAGAGCGGCGAAACAGAATGTCATTGCGTACAGTGTAATGGTTTCTAATTGGAACATTATTTTTATCTTGCCAAAGGTGTTTAATTTCTTTCCACACATTGTCTTTACTTTGCTCTTTTGCTATGTCCTGTAATGACGACGAAATAAAATTTTCAAATGCAACTTGCTGAATGTACATAACGCTGAAATTTTCTTTGCAGAAGTTGGTTGCGATGTCATGCTGATTGTTGCTGAGAGAACGAGAAAGTGCGTCTGCTATAACATTTTGTGTGCCGGGAATGTGAACTATTGTAAAATTAAATTCCTGTAAATAAAGTTTCCATCTGCTTAATCTGTCGTGAGTGAATTTAGCTGAAAGTAACAATTGTATAGCTCTATGGTCTGTGTAGACAGTGGTATGTCTTCCATAAAGAAAATGTCTAAATCTCGTAAAAGCCCATACAACACATAATGTTTCCAGTTCTGTAACGGAATAATTTCGTTCAGCAGGTGACAGAATGCGACTTGCAAATGCAATGTTTTTAATTACTGTTGAGCCATCTTCTTCAAATTCCTGGAAAATATGTACGCCTAAAGCGGTGTTAGAACTGTCGGTGGCAATGGAAAAATGTCTGGTAAGATCTGGGTGCGATAAAAGTGGAGCATTCAACAAGGCTTCTTTCAGGTTCACAAATTCAGAGTGTGCTTGCTTATCCCAGGACCAAATACTGATTTTACCTGTTAATTGGCATAATCTAGGTGTGTCTAAAGCAGAATGATGAATAAATTTACGAAAAAAGTTAATTAAGCCCAAAAAACTACGTAGTTGCTTCTTCGTCGTAGGAACAGTAATGTCACGTAGAGCTTGAAGTTTTTCCGGATCAGGCGCAATGCCTTCTGCTCAAATTACATGTCCAAGAAATTTTATAGAAGTTTTGCCAAAGTGCGATTTACTGAGGTTAACTGTGAGTCCTTGTGCATGAAAAGTTTGCAACAGTCGTTCTAAAATCACATTGTGTTCAGACCAGTTAGCTTCTGCGATAAGAATGTCATCTACGTACGTCGTAATTCTGTCTTTAAGTTCTGTCGGAAGTATTGTGTTCAAACCGCGAATAAAAGCTGCAGAAGAAATAGTTAAACCGAATGGTAATTTGCAATATTGATAACAGTCGCCAAAACAGAGAAAAGCTGTATACTTTCTGCAATTCGGATGAAGTTGAATTTGCCAAAATCCTGATTTCAAATCTAATGTGGAATAAATAGCAGTACCGTGAAATTTCTGTAGAAGTTCCTTTAGTGTCTGTGGTCGATCTGTTTCATTAATAATAATGTCATTAATGTGACGTGAATCAAGTACGAGGCGAAGTGAGCCATCTTTTTTCTTAACAATATGTAGCGGGTTTATGTACGGACTAACTGCTGGTTCAATAATTCCTTGTTCAAGCATATCCTGCAACTCTTTTTTAACTTGTTCTCTGTGGTTATATGGAATGGGATAATGCTTTGCTTTAAATGTGTCGTGCTGTTTGACTTGAAATTCATACATAAAGCCGGACATAGTACCAGGAATGTTGTCGAAAACTGGAGCTTGCTGTAAAAGAATCTTGTGTAGTTGCGTGCGTTCGTCGTCTGTATTTGCACTGCTTTGTTTAACTTTGTCAGAAATTATCTGTATTACGTCATAGTCGGCTTCATCTGGAATATTATAGTTATGCACATACGTATCTGTGAACAATGTGGAGTTACAGTCTATGTTACGCGTTGCGGAAATGACCTCTGTGCGGTTAATTGTTTGTTCTTCCGCAGATAATGAATGCTGAAATTCTAAAGCAAGTTGTACATTTTCATCCTTCAACATTAAATAAGAATTCTGAAAATCAACCACTGCGTCGTGTTGTACGAGAAAATTAGTACCTAAAATAATGTCTGTTGTCAATAAAGGAACAATCCAAAAATTTGAGTGAAAAGTGTGACCAGCAATACAAAATGATAAATGTGTCTGTAATTTAACGTCTACTCCTTTACTCGATACTGCTCCTTTCACTTTCGTTTTGCCTAATGGTAATGTGGGATAGGTATTCTCTTTGTTACGCTCGTTAAAAGTTTCTTCATTTATTACTGACATAGGTGATCCGGAATCGATTACTGCTGAAAATTTCGATGAACCAATTTTAATTTCGATGACAGTATGTGAAATGGATTTCTGAACAACTGGTCTTTCCTGCAAAAGAGTGTCTCTGATATCGTCAAAAGCAATTACATTTTCGTGAACAACATTCTGCGTGTCTAAAGTAGTGCTTGTGTTATTGGAAGATGCGACCTGTACAGTATCTAGTCAGATTCTATCTGACGTGTTATTATTATCAGGAGGATGTTGTGGCATTTCTACTATTTGAACTGTTCTATTACTTCTTCCAGACGTATTACGCTCTGGATGATACCTACTGTCGGGTTCATTCATGAGAATAGGTTCTTGTGGATAATTTTGCTGTTGGTATAACCGACTGTTGTTAGATGTACGCTGAAAATTATCCTCATTATTTTTACGTCTGTCGTAATAGTCATTCCTATACGGTGCATTGCGATAGGAATTGAAATACTGTGTTTTCTGTACGTAGTTGTTCCTTTGCTGCCGTGCGTTACTATTTGTTGTATCAGGGACTATACGTCCACGCGGCGAATCATTAAAGTTAGGTTGACTTTGTGCATTACATTGTTGGTTACGTATGCTAACCGGTTGACTTTCATGCTGTTGCGGTGGAAAACTTCTATTGTTACCAAAATGTGGTTCCTGTTGCTGATAATTTTGACGATATTGATAATTAGAATTTGGTCTGCTATTAAAGTTCGGTTGGTTGTCATTCCTAAAGCGTCTATTACTTTTACTATTGAAATTATGTGATTGATCGTAATTACTGTAAGTTTGCTGGCCTTGGTTGTTATATGAAAAACTTCTGTTTACGAAAGAATAATCTGATTGCTGCACTTCTAAAAGCTGCAACAGATCCCTGAATGCCGAAATATTTTCTTTTTGCTGACCTGTTAAAAGTGATCCTCTTAATGATCGTGGCAATTTAGAAATACATAATTGAATGAGTGCAGATTCACTGTATGGTTCACTTAGGTACTGGTTTTGTTGGACCATATGCTCAAAAAATTGCGTCACAGTGGAAAAATTGGAGTTCTCATCATTTGGTAAACTAATTAATTGATCTTTGATTCCGCGCTGTGTCGTCTTCGACCAGTACGCTGACAGAAAAGCATTCTGAAATTCCTCTACCGAGTAGCATTGTCTCACGATCGGTCTCATACGAGTTGCCGGTTCGCCTTCCAAAAAACTGCAAATAAATTCAAGTTTATGCGTAACGGGTCAAGTTGGTGGAAAAGCAAAGCTAAATTGTTGAATCCAATCCAGTGGGTGAATCTGTGTTCTGTCATTTTTAAACACTTTAAATTTTCTCACTGACAGAAAATGTTTGTAATCGAAATTATCGTCTCTGTATGACGGAACAGGTTCATGATTGTAAGAGAATCTATTTGTCTGTGTCTGTTCTGAATCTAAGTCCCAAACTCTTCGTAGATTACTCAAATTATACGCGCTGCGTGAGTCTGAAAAATGTTCGCAAAGTGGCGTCTGCTGTGATGTGTTATTAACTGAAATACTTTTCATCTCTGTTACTTCTTGTTGTAAACTTGACAACTTTCTACGCAACGTGTTATTAGACGAATCGATCTCATTAATTGTCTGCTGTAGATATTGAAATTCAGGTGTTTGATTAAATGAAACCGGTGAGGTATCGTCTGATTTGCTGTCATTATTACTTTCAATAACGTCAATACGACTGGCCAATTCATCATATTTTTCAGTCAGTATTTTTACCTGATCATCGTTTTTACTGTCAGAAGTATTAATCTGTTTTTGTAATTTACGTGTGGTTTCGTTCAGTTTTTTAACGTCAGCTTT